>NC_069735.1:16895953-17195953 GCF_027358585.1 Pangasianodon hypophthalmus | reverse complement strand
CCAGGGAGGTCTGCGTTCGCGCCCCCTTTACAGGCTGGCGCGCCAGATCCTTGTGTGGTCCCAAGGGAAGCTCCTCTCATTGAGAGCAGCCTACATCCCTGGTTATCTCAACGTGGGAGGAGACGCCCTGTTGAGGCAGGGGCCGGTGCCCGGGGAATGGAGACTCCACCTCGAGATGGTGGAGCTCATATGGCGTATGTTCGGCAGAGCCCAGGTGGATCTGTTTGCGACGCAGAAGACGTCGCACTGTCCCCTTTGGTTCTCTCTGACTCATCCTGCTCCTCTTGGACTGGATGCCATGGTACAGCCGTGGCCGAGGCTGCGTCTGTACGCCTTTCCTCCGGTCGCTCTGCTCCCGGGAGTTCTGGAGAGAGTGCGCCGGGACGGAATTCGCCTACTGTTAGTAGCCCCGTTCTGGCCGGGTCGAGTATGGTTCTCGGACCTGATTTCCCCCCTAGACGGCTCCCCATGGGAGATTCCGATCAGGAGGGATCTCCTCTCACAGGCAGGGGGCCATCTTCACCCCCGCCCGGAGCTGTGGAAGCTGTGGCTGTGGCCTCTGAGGGGGCACAACTCCGCGCTTACAGTCTCTTACCCGAGGTTGTGGAGACCATCCTCCAGTCCAGAGCTCCCTCTATGAGGAAACTGTACGCCCTGAAGTGGAAACTTTTCACTTCCTGGTGACCGCCGGCTTGACCCTGTTCACTGCCCAGTTGGTACAGTGCTGAAGTTCTTGCAGGCCCGCCTCTCCCGAGCAGGGTACGTACCGAAAGTCTCCTCCTCGGCACCACGGCCGGTCGTGCTGCAGGCTTTCTGTCCTCCTCCCTTCAGGGAGCCCGACCATCGGAAGCTCAATTGTACCTGTCCAGTGCGAGCACTGGACGCGTACGTCCACAGAACTGCCCTGTGGAGAAAGGCGGACCAATTGCTTGTGTGCTTTGGTCCCCCTAAGAGGGGTTTTCCTGCTTCTAAGCAGACTCTCAGCCGGTGGATTGTAGAATCCATTTCTCTGGATTTCGAGTCCTCTGGTCTCGCCAGTCCCCTGGGGGTCAAGGCTCACTCTACCCGAGCGGTGGCAGCCTCTAAGGCCTTTCTGGCAGGTGTGTCCTTACAGGACATCTGCAACGCGGCGGGATGTCCACGCTCCTGACCTTTGCCAGGTTTTATGACCTAAATACGCGAGCCACTCCCGGCTCCTCTGTCCTTGTGCCTTAGGCTTGCCTCCTCCTGGAGGCAGGGACTTGTAAGTCTGGCAGCGTGGGTATACTCGTTCCCATAGCGTTTCGTGACGCAGCTCGAGTTCCTGAAGGGGAACGTCTCCAGGTTACGTATGTAACCATGGTTCCCCGAGGGAACGAGACGCTGCGTCTCGGTGCCACACTTCCGGCGTCCCTGCGGCGCTTGCTTCACTTTCCAGTAAGCTAACGCGGGGCTCGCCGCTCGGGCTTTTATGCTTCCAGGTCGCTACGTCCCCCCACCTGTGACGTCTCGCCCATCCATTGGACGGATTAGACACGTGATTCAGAGCGCGGTCACGCGGGGGCATTCCCATAGCGTTTCGTGACGCAGTGTCTCGTTCCCTCTGGGAACCATGGTTACATATGTAACCTGGAGACGTTCTTTCCACATGACTGAGTGAAATGAACTCAACAGCTCCTCCTTCAGGCCAAAGGAGTCACAGCAGGAGATGGTCATAGAGAGAAACACATTAACCCAGTGTTGCATGATGAAGTGAAAAAAAAAAAAAAAAAAATGGTCTTTTATCATACACACTTCAAGTGAATGACCTCATTTAAAGACACACTGCATCTTAATGCACCAGTGTATACATGATAAACACTATATATTTACGTATTTCACTCAATCCTGTAAGTCTTATTGAGGATGAGGCTTCTTTTTAATATACTGAGATACAAATAAAGAAATAAAACAGAAAACACAAAATAGTCATAAAATACCAGATATAAACTAGCAAATGTAATATTTACAATAAAATATACTAAGGCTTGTAATTAAATATTTAAAAATACTACTACATATGTAATAAACATAATGATGGTAAATTATCATAAATATATTACAAAATATAATTGTAACTTATAAATGAGCAAAAGCATTTATTATCATACAGCATGTTGCAGGTAACTGTCATCGCCATTCCATCATGTTGCTGGCTTTCCCAGACTTTGTAAAGAAGAAATTATTTTAAACTGGCCCTTTATCAATTTTAATTGTCTTCATCTTAGATTGAGCTTCAGAAAGATGGGCTTTAGCAATATCCCAAGCCTTGTGAAGTTGCTCATCAAAAGAACTAACATCATCTTAGATAGACACACTTTTTATATGCAAACCCAAATCTATTCCTTTTTATTGATGCAACTCTCTAATCAGTCACTGAAACACTGGAAGCCTGATTTATGATCTGTAGCCCAGAAACCCCACAGCAGCCTGCAGCTGGACACACCACAATAACACATGAACTTCATCCTTTTGACCACCAGGTGTCACAATCACACATTGTGATGAAAAGCTTTGCGTAATCAGCAATTTATTGATACGGTTGGCTGCTATCACTAGTTACTGCACTTTTTATAAAATGAAATTTCAAGCATTTTTCCAGCACTTTACAGTAAATTTTCAGAAGGCATTGATTAATTTTCTATAACAGCAGCTTTGACAATATCAGCAGTAGTAGTAGTAGTAGTAGTAAAGACTTGTATGATGCTCCAGTAGCACCCTGAAGTTGATTATTTTCCTAAAAACAATAAGCCAACAATAAGCCTGCTTGTCTCTTAAGTTTATACCTAATGATATTTTATATTTTATTTGTCTGAGCTGAGCCTTGTCTCCATTTCTGACTAATTCAACAAAAAAGGAAACAAAATGGTGTTTGGATGTTGGACGTAGTTAAGGAGGCACAGTAAGAAAATATAGTTCAATATATTTTAGCTAATAAATGCACTCATAAGACTAATATCTACATTTCCTGAACATGGAAAGTCTCAGTGTAGTTTTTTAAAGCAGTTAACTTTGTGTTGCTGACTTTCAGAAGCTTTTAATGGTCACCTCTCAGTGCTGTGAGATATAGATTTAGAATATTGACATCATGATAAATAATGGCTGAGATAATTGTGCTAATGTTAGTATTTTTATAACACATTTAAACTCTGATTGGAGGCAGAAGATTAAATGTTAAAATATTTGTACTAAATATGTAAAATTGCAAACGGTTAACTCATTAGTTATTTATATTTTTTTTCTCATTTTCAGTGGCAATTAATAATATTTTATGCTAAATAAAATGAACTTTTTTTTGCTATTTTGCAGTTTGTCATATCGTGTACCCTAATACGTCTACAAGTATCATGATATTATTTAGATATTTTGGACCTACTTCCTCGTGTCCTGCTACAGGAGTAATCTTGTCTTGTCTCATATAGAGTTTTTGTATTATATAGCATTTTCCTGCTTTAACACACTCACCTCTGTTAATTATCTGATGAGTTGAATCAGGTGTGTTGGGAAAAGGGAAAACACTGACATTAGTAGAGCAGGAGTACTCCAGGAGCAGAGAAGAGAAAGGCTGATTATGTAGCTGTGGCTGTAGGTGGTACTGTGGTGATGTAGTGTGGAAGGCCATCGGGGCCAACACATGTAGCGCTAGTCATTACTGTTGTTTGTCCCACGAGTGCATGCACTATTTAAACTTGAAATATTTACTTAGCTTCATGCACAAGTAATAAATTTACATAATCATTCTCTTTTTACTCAATTCTTTATCTTAACTGATAGCACTGCATCTTTTTGTTTTAAAGCATCCAGGTTTATAAAATATGAGTGATTTTTGTATACTATTCTATGTTAGACATCTTTCCAGAAAAGTTCTCCTTCAGATATCAGATACTAATATGTAAATAATGACAATTCTATGAATATGCAAATTAGACCATGACAAGTAAGCAATGTTTTAAGCATGTGTTAACAGCAGTTGTTCTCAAATGGGGCAGAGGTTGCTGGGCAGAGGTTTGCTCTCGTCTTCCTTGCTGACGTCAGCCTCTAAGTGAGAGAGAGACAGAGATTAAGGCGCTGCATCACCTCACCTAATCTACCTTGAGAACGGCCGCTGGCTCCTTTTACACTGTCCAGTCTTCTGCTGGAGGGTAGATGATTGCTGCCGCACTCATTGACTGCCAGTCAAGTTGTATTTCCTTGCTCTGCCTCTCAGCCACGCGCACTCAAGCTCTCCAAAACAATAGGGGTGCTGAACCGGCACTGTCCGTTCAGCAACCTTGCAGCAATCATGCGAAGAACATTGTGCTTCTTTTGTGCGTGGGCTGCTGGGCCACCATCAAAGTGCCCCCCCAAAATCTGAGCCTACTTCCGGCATGCGATGTGCCCAGAGGGAGAATCGACGGGAGAGCCCATCTGCATTACCGTGCTCAGCCCCTGCTCGGTGTTGCACGGTAAAATTAAAGTCCTGCAGGGAGAGAAACCACAGTGTTACCCGGGCATTGGTGTCTTTGGCCTTGGCCATCCATTGCAGGGGGGCATATTCGGTGACCAGGGTGAAGAGTCGGTCAGCCATTTAGTACCTCAGTACCACTACTGCCCACTTGATAGCCAGGGCCTCCCTCTCCACCGGAGTATACTTCCTCTCAGCTGGGGTCAGCTTTCGGCTCACCTAGAGGACCGGGTGCACCTCCCCTTCAAAGGTTTGCAACAACACATATCCCAGTCCTGTCTCCAATGCATCCATATGTACTGTGAAGGGGAGGTTGAAGTCGGGGTTTCTCAGAACGAGAGAGCATGTCAGCGCCTGTTTCAGCATCTCGAAGGCCTCTTCGGTCTCTTGACTCCAGCACATCTGGTCCAGCTGGCCTTTCCTGGTATGGTCTGAGTGGGGAGAGGCAATCAAGGAGTTTTTTGTGGCTGGATGTGGGTAGGCTCTGACAACCTCCACCTTCTTGTCCTGTGGCATCAGGAGACCCCTGTTGATGAGGTACCCTAGGTACTGTGCCTGCATAAGTCCCAGGTGGCATTCCGGAGCTCGCCCAGGACCTCCCTGAGATGGTGGAGGGGGTCGGACCAGGTGGAAGAGTGGATCACTACATCGTCGATATACGAGGTGGCGTATTGGCGATGGGGCAGCAAGACGATGTCCATCAGTCCCTGGAACATAGTTGGAGCCCCATGAAGACTCAATAGGATGACCTGGTACTGCCATTGGCAGCCAGAGGTGGAGAACACCATCTTTGGTTTGTCCTCTGTGCTCAGGGCCACCTGCCAGTATCCTTTGGTCAGATCTAGGGTGGAGATGAACCGGGCCCTCCCAAGTGGTTGACCCTAGGGATGGGGTAGGTGTCGAATTCTGAAACCTGGTTGAGCTGCCAGAAGTCATTTCACAAATAGATGCTTCTGTCGGGCTTGGGCACCATGACTATGGGGCTCGAACAGTGGCTGGTGGTCTCCTAGATGACTCCATCACGAAGCATCCGGCTGACCTCCTCCTCAATTGCCTTACGGCGGGCTTCTGGGACGTGGTAGGGCTGCTGTCTGACCACAACTCCCGGTGGGCTTTTAATGTTGCAGTGGACCAGATGCGTCAGGCCCAGGGTGGAGGAGAAGACATCAGCAAACTGGTCCACCAGCTCAGACAACTTCTGACTCTGGGCCGGGGTGAGTGGTCCATTGGAAAGACTCGCAAATGCAGACACTGCAGTGGCAGGTTCAGTCCACTTTTTCAGTAGGTTGATATGATACAATTGGGTGTCTGCATGATTAACAGGCTTCTGCAGGCGGTAGTTGATGGGGCTTACCTTCTCAAGGACTGTAGGACTACAGGCCTTGTCAGTGAGCCAGGAAACTACAGGAGGCATCGGGAAGGAGGAAGAGGACCTGGTCTCCGGGCTGGAACTCTCGGGGTTGTGTGGGAAGATTGGAGGTCCACCTCTTTTCTTGTTGGGCTGCCTCCATATGCTGATGATGGGAATCACCGGGTCGATTCGTTCTTGCATCTCCTGAACATAATCGTGGAGGGAGCACTAGGGGGAGGGTTGCTTTTCCCATGCCTCCCGGGCCACATCCAGCAGTCCTCGAGGTCACCGACCGAAGAGGAGCTCAAAGGGGGTGAATCGGTGGATGCCTGGGGGGTCTCTCGGACGGCAAAGAGGACGGAGGGGAGGAGAAGGTCCCAGTTCCTCCTCTCCTTGTCAACCATCCTCTGGAGCATCCTCTTCAATGTTTAGTTGAAATGTTCCAACAGCCTATCTGTCTAGGGGTGGTAGACGGATGTCCTCAGGTGCTTCATCTGCAACAGCCAACACAGATCCGCCATTACTTTTGACATAAAGGACACACCTTGGTTGGTGAGGATGTCCTTTGGATTCCAACCCGGCTGAATAGGAGCAAGAGCTCACGGACGATGTCCCGGGAGGTGGCCTTCCGAAGTGGGACTGCCTCAGGGTACCAAGTGGCATAGTCCATGATGACCAATATGTATTCGTGGCCCCAGGCAGACTTCAGCAGTGGCCCCATGAGGACCATGCCTATCCTCTCGAAGGGGACGCCGATAATGGGGAGAGGGATGAGAGGCTCCAGAGCAGGCTTGTACGGGTAGCCCTTTGACACTGGGGGCACTGCTGGCAGAACACACGGACCTCAGCATCCATCCCAGGTCAGAGAAAGTGATCCTTCAGTTTCTCTAGTGTGTTGTGGGCCCCCAGAAGTCCCCATGTGCATGAGGGCTTCGCTTCAGCTCCGGGGGACCACCAGCAGCTCACAGAGCTGGCCTCACCTTTCTGTCTTGTCGTACAGGAGACCCCCACAAACAAGGAAGTGGGCAGCTGGGAGTCGCTGCTTAGGATTCTGAAGGATCCCCTCAGTGACTTGCACCTGGCCCCAACAGTTCTTCAGTCTGGCATCGTCCATCTGCTCCTGGCCAAAAGTCCCCTCCCGGGTGACCTGGGAAAACACAGAAGTGACAGGGTTAGTAGGGATAGAGGTCTCACCTGCTGAGGTCGCCTCGGTGTCTCCTTTGCCCTGGGCCAAGCAGGCCTGCTGGACTCGCAGCCACGTTGCTCTGGTTCTGGTGACTGTCAGGGAGCCAATGGCCTTGGGGTTGAACAGGAGGGAAGGCCAGGCTAGGGTGATGGTGCTCCCTGAGTCTAGGAGGGCCTGCCGTTGACCTCGACAGGGATAGTAGGGAGGCTGGGAGGGGTGACTTTGTGGAGGGCGCATCCGATGAGCCAGCGCTTGTCAGCATGTTGAGGGGCAGCGGTTCCGGTGTGGGGGGCATGGACTCATCCCTGCTGATTCTGTAGGTAGATCAATTTTGGCTGGGTCTCCCCTCCCCTTCAAAGTTCTGTTAAAGGCATCTCATCAGTGAAGGCTGGGAGTACTCTCAACGCTCACCCCTTCCAATATCCAGGGTGGCCACCGCTCGCTCCAGTGTCTCCACCATCTCCACATCTCCCCTCAGGCCTACAGCTTTCCGCTCTTTGGGCGGCAAAACCCTCGGGAACCGAGGACCTCGGCAGCAGAGAGGGTCTCCGGCTGTAGCCACCAAAAGGTGGTGCATCGGAGTATGTTAATTTGGCCGCTAGGGGTGGCTTTTGGGTTATAATTCCACCGGTGGAACTCTGCCACTGCACTGGTGGGAGAGAGGCCGCAGCATAGATGGATCTCCTTCTTCATCAGGTCATAGTGGGCGGCCTTGTCAGGGGAAAGCACGTGGTAGGCCAGCTGCGCTTCCCCCATGAGGAAGGGTGCAAGGGCGTGGGCCCAGTCCTCCCTGGGCCAGTTTTGATGCTAAGCAGCTCACTCAGATGTGACTAGGTAAGCCTCAACTTCATCTTCGTGGGTGAGCTTGGTCAAGCGGTGCTGGACCTCTCGGCAGGGTTTGAGGGGGACTGAAGGGGCAGATGGCCCTTTCCTCAGTTTCAGGAGCTCTTGGGACCTGGAGACTTTTTTCGGCCAACTCCTGGGTCACTGCCTGCTGCTGTAGATGGGTCTGCAGAAACTGTTTAAATATGGGGTCCATCTTGATGCTGGGGTCTGTGTTCATGCCCACATCCTCCACCACTGTGACAGCACGGGACCACAGAAAGGCAGAACACAGACACCATGAGGCAGGAGTGAGGGGAATGTGCTCTTTATTTTAGAAGTGGATGCAGCAGCAAGTGACTGGTGAAGTGGGGTGAGGGCATGGTCATCCCGGAGATGAGCGTGGCGAGCAGACAGCAGCAGCGTGGCGGGGGGACGTAGAGGGCACAGTGGTCACTCTCAAACGGGGTGGAGGTCAATGGGCAGAGGTTTGTTCTTGTCTTCCTCCCTGACGTCAGCCTCTAAGTGAGAGAGAGAGACAGAGATTAGTGCACTGCATAACCTCACCTAATCTACCTTGAGAGTAACCGCTGGCTCCTTTTATTCTCTTCAGTCTTCTGCTGGAGGGTAAATGATTGCCGCCGCTATCATTGGCTGCCAGCCTAGTTGAATTTCCTCACTCTGCCTCGTAGCCACGTCCACTCAAGCTCTCCAAAACAATAGGGGTGCTGAACCGGCGCAGTCCGTTCAACACCCTGGTGGCAGTCGTTCAAGGAGCGTTGTGCTTCTTTTGTGCGCAGGCTGCAAGCCAGCTGTCACAACAACTTTAACGACTTTCATTCTATATCAAACTTTTCTTTCCTTTCGAAAATTCTAGAACGCTCTGTTGTTTCTCAATTACACAATCACCTCATTGCTAACATTCTTTTCGAGCCCCTTCAATCCAGTTTCTGTAAACTCCACAGTACTGAAACAGCTTTAGTTAAGGTCATTAATGACTTGTTAATGGCTTCTAATTCTGGTTCAATTTCTATCCTCGTCCTTCTTGATCTCAGTGCCGCTTTTGACACTGTTGATCACACTCTTTTACTTACCTTTCTTGGAACTGTCTTTAGTGTCTCAGTGACTGCTTTAAATTATTTTAGAGCCTATCTCTCAGATTGTAGGCAGGTTGTCTCTCTGGGTGGATGCAGGTCAGAAATGGGTTCAGTTCGCTGTGGTGTCCCTCAGGGTTCAGTCTTGGGCCCCTTACTTTTTGCTTTTATATTTTTCCTCTTGGTCAACTCTTAAGATCTGTCGGTCTTAATTATCATCTTTATGCAGATAACACACAGATTTACATTCATTCTAAACCTGGTGATAACATGGCAGTCACTTTTCTTTCACATTGTATTTCTGAGATAAAAATATGGATGGATCAAAATTTTCTCTGTCTTAACAATAATACTGAAGTAATGCTCATTGGCTCTCGTCACCAGCTTCGTAAAGCTGCCGCTTTAAATTTAACAATGGATGGCTCTGCTTTAGAGTTTCAAACAAAATTCAAAAACCTAGGCGTTTTGATCCATACGTGCGGAATACTTTTAAAACATTCTTCTTTCATCTCAGAAATATTGCAAGATTGTGGCCTATGTTATGTTTTTCTGTGGCTGAAAAGTTGATCAACACTTTTGTCTTCTCTCACAGTGATTATTGCAATGTTCCTTGCTGAGGTCTCTAAGTCTACAATAAATAAACTGCTTTATGTGCAAAATTCTGCAGCTAGAATCCTGACTAGGTCCAGGACAAGTGATCACATCACTCCTATTTTGGAATCCTTGCACTGGCTCCCTGTCAGGTTTCGTGTAGATTGTAAAATTCTTATGCTTTGCATGGTTTGGGTGGTTTTGCATGGTTTTAACCCATTACACCCCAAAATGTGGTCTTTTAACTGCCCCTCAGACTTGTTGGTGTACTATGGTTGATAGCGCGTTCTCTTCTTATGCTCCAAAACTGTGGAACTTACTACCATCTTATCTTAGAGAAGCCCAGTCTTTTAGTATATTTAAATCTTCTCTTGAAACTTATTTCTTTAAGATTATTTTTACTTGATTACTTTGTTTTGTTTTTTGTTATGTAATTATTATTATTACTATTATTATTATTAATACTTGTTTATATTTGATTATTAACTGTTTTTTGATACATGTTTGTATACTCTTATGTAAAGCACCTTGAGAGGCCTTTTTAAAGGCACTATATAAAATAAATATAAAATAATATAAAATATTATTATTATTATTATTATGTAAAGTATCAGATTATGGACTGGATAAGATCAGCGCTATAAATCTGGACACAACGTGTAACTGCACTCACAGTCTAAGGAATGTGCATATCAAACATCTCCACTTTTTATGTGCAAGTTTATTTAAGTGTGTTAGAGCCTCTGTAACATGGAGTTTTACTTGAGTATGATATTTCAGAACTGTTTCCATCTACAAACTCCACAGCAGCCTGCAGCAGGATGCAGTACAATAACAGATGCACTTCATCCTTTTGACCACCAGGTGTCACTATCACACACTGCAATGAAAAACTTTGGGTAATGAATCGACAGAGTAGGAAGGAAAGTTTCATTCTGCCATCACTAGTCAGTACACTTTTCAAAAGTCAAATTTGAAACATTTTCAGCACTTTAATGTCAATAGTCAGAGTTTTTCCCACTATAATGCAGATCAACACTTTTTAAACTAAGGTTTAATTTATTTTATATTAAACTATGTTAAATACACTTCACGATTGTCCTTACTCCAGAAGTGTGTGTGTGTGTGTGTGTGTGTGTGTGTGAGAGAGAGAGAGAAAGAGAGAGAGAGAAAGTGTAAATAATTAATTTTTAAGATTGAATAGTTCTGTGAGGTTGCTGTGAATGTTTTGCCTTTATCAATAACAACTGACATGTGATTAATGAAATCACTCACACAGACCCGAAGTATAACTTTTGTAATTGATACGACACCAAATTTATGTCTCTCTGCTCCAAATCTCAATAGCGCCATGAGCACTTCACATACAAAGTGATATAATATGTTTATTTGGAGTGAGACAAATTTAAACAACAATGTATATGAACAGCTTTGGCTAGTTGAAGTGTCTATAGTGCGATATATACAAGCACTTTATCCTGGTCAGAGTCACAGTGAATCAGGAGTCTATTCCAGAAACACTGGGTGCCAATCAGGACCTATAACTATTACAGCACACACACACACGCACGCACACACTGTTTAATTTCTTACTAAATACACATTCTCTGCTGAATATTTACATTCTGGACGTCAGTTGAGCTTCAATGCCTTTAATCGCTTCAAATATTCACAATAAAGAAATAACCACTAATATGTGAAAACTCAACAGCTGACTGGAACAGTCCTAACCTGCTGGCAGTAGAAAAAAGCACTTCACACACTGCTATAAAATGATTAAAGCTGCTTTAAATGTCTGTAAGTTGCTGATGTTGCTGGTGTAAAGGAGTGATTCAGTTTCTCCACTTCAGTGAGGAGCTCTCTCTATTCATCAGCTGTTTCAGGACTCAATTTATTCATCATGTTCCTCAAAGTCTGAAAAAAAACCACACAAACATCAGAAATGTGTATTACAGCAGAACATTACTAACATTTATTTACATCAGTCATCATCATACACTCTCTGATTTACTTTTATTAATATTACTGATTAAGAAATAAATATCAATTTACTGTTGTAGCCCATATCTTCAAATTACAATAAGTAATATGATCACATTACTCTAATCTAATGGTGGTTTTGTGTTTAAAAGCTAAAACTCACTACCTTAGTCTAGTAGTCAGAGGATGTGGGTGTGTCAGCAGCAGGACGGGGATGAAAAATCTGTGAGAAAAGAACGAGGCCATGCCTTGTTGACTTTGAATAATCAGGTGTGTATCTCCATAGTAAAATCAAAAACAGAAAAAACAACTTGCGTTGCATAAATCTGAATTTAATAGAACATAGATTTACAACAATAAAGTACATAATCATTTGCTTAGACCATCATCATCAAACATACTACAAGTGACTGTATTTTTCAATAAACACTTACTGCAAGTGTGTGATACACATCATCAGCTGTCCGGCCTGCGAGATCGAGAGCTGCGTACGTGTCGTCTTTAGCACTGGGCCCAGCGGTCTGCAGAGAGGAGGGGAGGAGAACGTGAGCAGGTTCGGCTGAAGATCTTTACAGTAAGAGTTTATGAACAAAGAAATCACCTGATAGATATTTCTCTAATAACTCACCTGATAGTCACCATCATTTTCCTTTTTCTTCTTTCTCCTGCATCTGCTCACACAAAGTCGAATATTTATTCAACTCAATTCAATTCAGTTTATTTCTAGAGCACATTTAAAACAGCCGAATCTGATCAAAGTGCTGTACAGCTGAGAGGAATTGAGATAAAAAAGGCACCTCAACATTACAGCACAAGACGGTGTAATATAAAACAAAACACGCTAAAAGATAATAAAATATACAAAGTATAATTCTCCTTATTAAAATGACTAATTAGACACATGACTTAAAAAAACAAGGGTTAGATACAGTCATACGCCAAAGAGAAAAGATGGGTCTTAAGGCAAGATTTAAATTCTTCAGTAGTTGAAACAGATCAGGTAGTGTATTCGACAGTCTAGAGGCAGCTACTGAGGACGCACAGTCACCCTTGTATTTTAATCGTGAATGAATCTATCCATCAGAAACATCTTAAGAGGAATTAGTGATGAATTTATCAGCATAAATATTCTCACCTCAGCCAGAAGAGTGCAGAGAGAAGAGCTGCAAGCCCAAAAAGTCCAACTCCAACAGCCACATACACAATCAAAGAACCATGAAGGAAACCTGATAGTACCCACGCACATACACACACGCACACACAGGAATAGCAGAAGTGAAAAGATTTTTTAAAAAGAAAATCCATAGTGTATGACGTATAACAGCAGAGATCAAACATGGACATATAATCATCGCTCTCACCGTTTAAAGTGACGGACACTGCAGCTGATCTCTCAGAGCCGTGTTTATTCTGAGCCTCGCAGTAGTACTGTCCACTCTGTAGAGCTCTGTAACTCTGTCCAGATCCTACAGGTGATGATTCTTTCCCCTTAAACCAGGTGTAGTTCTCCACAGGTGGGTTAGCATCACTGCTGCAGGTCAGAGTCACTGATCTGCCCTCCACTATCTCACCAGAGGAGCTGATGGACACTGAGACGTTCTTTGGAGGATCTAGACAGTTCCATGATAAGAGTGAGGAAATCAGTTCATGATCATAATCAGTGATTTTCTTGATTCCTTTACTTTCATTAAATATCATGTGCTGCATCATCTATTGAGTTACACAATATATAAGAAAAGATAAATAAAGCTCACATCTGACGCTGAGGTTTTCAGCAGGAGAGGGGAGATGTTCATATCCTCTTACAGCACAGCTATAACTGCCTGCATCCTCACTGCTGACCCGCTGCAGGTGGACTTCATTGCTCTTGGTGGTCTTTGTGGTTAAACCATGTCTGGTTTTGTACCAGATGAATGTGGGATCAGTCAGACTGCAGGTGGTTTTACAGGTCAGAACGGCTGATTGTCCCTCTGTCACTTCTGCAGGAGCGATCACCTGAAGATCTTAAACAATGAGAGAAACATTAAATCAGGAAAGCTGTCCTGAAGCAAGGAAAGCGTCTAATTTAAAACTCTGCTCTCTCAAATTGTTTTTCAATCTAATGGCATTCATTTCAGTATTATTTTCAGTGTTTATAACCTTCTTAACTCTGGAGGCTAGTCACTTTTTGTCAAATTAATGATCAGATCAATCAGAGAAAACACTTTGTACTTTGACAAAAAATATTGACATAAGCAGTATGAATGTTTCAGAGACTCTCATTAATCAGGTATAAAACTCTCAAACCTTTTTCAGTATGAACATAATAATGACATTCATAAGTTTCAATAATCTGGTACAAAACTCTGACACTTCTGTGTGTAAAGAGAGATTATCACCTGAGTGACATACAGTGGCCCTAAAAATACTTGAACACTGAAGCCACACAAACATATGAATTTCACTACATTAGAAATCAACATTTCAAACCAAATGGCATTTATTTTAAAGAAGGATACCACAAGCACACTTTTTAAGCAAAACATTTCCCACAAAAACAGTTATTTTTAAAAATATAAAATAATAAATATACTTTTCAAAATTAGACAAAAAATTATTTGGACACTTAATATGAAGAATTTGTACAGTTAATATGATGAACTACACCACGTGTTACTCTGCTAGGAGCGTCTGTATGAAATTAAATGTAATTAGCTACATACATCCACTATAAATTAGCTTGGGAGCAGTTAAAGTTCAAAGATGAAGGACTTCTTGAGTGAAAACAGATGACATACAGACAGACCCTGAAAGCCCACTATCAGCCTGAACAGGATAATTGTGAGTAAAATCAAGAAAAACAGATGAGAAACAGCAGCAAGGATTGCTTCAGACATCAATGATACAGATACAATGTGCACAAACTATTCAAAACAGGATCAACGAGCATGGCTACAGAGGGAGAGTAGTGCAGCGGAAACCATTCATCAGCCTCAAGAATAAGAAAGCAAGGGTGAAATGTGCAAAAGAACATGCACAAAAAGAAAGCAGTTTCTGGCCATCTATCTTATTTTCAGATGAATCCTAATGGAACTTGGATGGATCTGATGTTGGAGTGTTTGTGTGGAGAAAGTCAGGATAAGAACTCCAAACACAGCACCAAGGGTATTATAAAGCACAGAGGAGGCTGGGGCTGTTTTTCCTACAGTGGTGTTGCTGAGCTTGGGTTCATTGATGGCATCATGGACTGAGGTATTCTGGATGGAAACTTGCAGAAATCAGCAAAGAAATTATTCATGAGACAGAAATGGATTTTTCAGCAGGATAATGATCCAAAGCACCAGCTGCTTTTTGAAAGAACACTTCCCAGATCACTGACCTAAACTCTATAAAGCATCCATGGTTGCAGTGGAGAAGAAATTGACAGATTGTCAATGTCAGTGGATGAACTGAAAGATTTGTTGGTTGAAACCTAAAGAAAATTCCACCAAAAGTTACAGAAACAGGCTGATTTCAGTCCCAGGCATTGTCAAGAAGTTCAGCAAAACAAAAGATGACAGACTAAACACTGGAACTGTGATCTTTAATGAAGGAACTATTGAGTGTCTACATACTTTTCCTCTAAATATTATTTTTATACTTTTAGTGTAATATATTTTTGGGAAGTGTTTTGCTTGAAAAGTTTGCTTGTGGCGTCTCTCTTGAAAATTAATGATATTATGTTTGACAGGTTGTTTTCTAATGCAATGAAGATTATAATTGTGAAATTAATTTAAAAAAAAGGTTGTCAAATTGTAAGTGTGGCTTAAGTGTCAAAGTACTTTTTAGGACCACTGTATGTAGAAAATAAAATGATTTTATTTACCTGTAACAGTGAGTGTAACTCCGGGTACACCCACCCATCGTTCTTTTTGATCATTTGTTATGACTCTGACGCAGTACATGTGTTCATCTGTTTTCTTCACATCACTCAGTCTGAGGGAGAAGTGATTCTGTTCATCTCCTAAATACTCCACTCTGCCTGAGTAACCTGATTCATTACGCAGATCAGTCGGCTCTTTATCCTCAACTGGGTTTATTAACCAAAACCTGTTCATCACTGTAAGATGTGTTGGGTGTGTGTAAGAGCCGTTCATAAACACTGTAGATCCTTTTATAGCACAGAGATTTAGTTGGCTGTATTTCACACTCCGTTCATTCCCAAGAGCTCCTGAAACATGATACATGAAAGAGGTGATTAGAGGTCATTATCCTGAGCCCCATAAAACACTGAGTTAGCTTACAGCTTCACTTCTGAACTCCGGGTTGGAGAAATAAAACCAGTTCTTTACCACTGGAAGAAAACCATGTGCAGGATTTGGACATAGCAGTGTGTTCTAAATTCAGAACTCGTAATGTGGAATTAACATTTAACAGCATCCACTACTATTCAGTCGTCACTTACGTTTGTTTTTCTTTAAATCCAGCGTCACTGATAGACAAATTGTAACAAGAATATTTCACCTGGACTTCAGGTTTTGGGGGCAGGAGATGATGTTATTGTTTATTCCATTTTCTATCTTACTAAGAGTTGAGTTAAGCACACACATATCAGTATTCAGACCTCAGATTTAACTGCAGACTTAAACACTATTCACATGTGAGAGTTATGCACGGGGGCGGAGTTTTTCAAAAACAGAGGTATGTCTTAGTTAAACGTGATTCTGACTTTGAACTTAATCCCATTTTTCTCACATAATATCAGTTCAAGGGAGGAGCAGTGTTATATTTATAATGTTACAGTTATAACAAGTATCAAAATATACTGGTGGTTAAAGTTTTATTTATTGTCTCTGGGGTGTGTAGTTGTGATGATGTTAATGTGTGACTCACCTGAGATCATGAACAGAAAGATCAGATAAAGTGGGGAAGCCATTTTGAGGGACAACATTGCTGGAGAGCTTCTATAGAAAAAAAAGGAAAACCTATAAAATTTGCTTATAATAAGTCACAACAACAACATACAACCTACTAAGCTGTTAATCCTCCTTTTCTTTGGAGAAATAATTAAGTAATGATATACAATTATCACAGCATCCATCAGAAGTCTTTCATTAGCTGAGGGATTATTTATTTTAATACCACAGTGCAGTTGAATTCTGGTTTTCTGACATCATCAGGACAGAGAAGTTTATGCTTTACATTACACAGAACATTAAATATAACAATAAACAGGTAAAAAGTATGATGTTTATGACAAATATTCACAAGCCACAAAAGAAAACCTGTACATGAATTCACTGTTACCAAATCTACTCAGAGAAGCTCACACATGCTTAAAACATTGCTTACTTGTCATGCACTAATCTGCATAGTCTTAGAATTGTCATTATTTGCATATCGGAATCTGATACTTCAAGGAGGAATTTTCTGGAAAGATGTCTAAAGTAGAATAGTACACAAAAATCACACATATTTTACAAACCAGGATGCTTTAAAACAAAAAGATGCAGTGCTATCAGTTAAGATAAAGAATCTGGTAAATATAGAATAATTATGTAGATTTATTTCTTGTGCATGAAGCTAAGCAAATATTTCGAGTTTAAATAATGCATGCACTCGTGGGACAAACAGCAGTGATGATTGATTTGTGGTCTCGCTGGTTCATAAGTTTCAATATTGTCACCAATAAACTCAATTAAACAGCAGAAGATTTTATCAGAAACTAAGGATGGAAAGAGCAGGTATATAGAAGACAAACTGAACATGAACCTCTAGCTGTATGAAACACATTTGATAAATGAATAGAGCTACATGTATTGGCCCCGATGGCCTTCCACACTACATCACCACAGTACCACCTACAGCCACAGCTACATAATCAGCCTTTCTCCTCTCTGCTCCTGGAGTACTCCTGCTCTACTAATGTCAGTGTTTTCCCTTTTCCCAACACACCTGATTCAACTCATCAGATAATTAACAGAGCAGACGTGAGTGTGTTAAAGCAGGAAAATGCTATATAAGATAACATTACTGCTGTAGCAGGACTCAGAAACATGACAATAGATGTGGGCCACATGACCAAAATATCAAATCACACTTCATACTATACATGAAGACATTTTCAGGGTAGACAATATGTATCACTATATAAACACTTGCTAGGGAACTGTCAGCAAAATTTAAAGAAAAAAAAAAAGAAGAAACTGCTACTACACTTACTACGGCCTGTCAGTAAGTCTGTGCGTTACCATGGCAACATGCAGCCTTGGCTTCTTTGGGAACTATTTCTATCGACGGAGCAAAAATAACCAAAATATTTGGCCATATTGTGTCTGACATGTCAGTTACTTGATATTAATTTTTATTAATAGAACTGTCACACTTGCAATCGTGCTGTTTATCAGTGGCCTCGTGCCTACGGCCACATCACAGCCACGCCCATATTCAGTTTAACAGCATTCTTGCTCATGTCATATTGCTTAATTGATTTTAAAAATAATTATTTATCATTAAAAAAATAAGGAAACATAAAAAATATTAGTAAAAAATTGCAGCATTTTGCCATTTTAAATATTCAATACAAATATTTTAATATTGACTTTGAAATTGTTATAAAAAATACACAAAAAGCCACAATTATCTCAGATACAATTTATCATGAAATCAGAATTATTTCCTTAATTCCCAGCACAGATGAGCGATCGGTAAAAGTTGCCAAAAGTCATGTAGCTCCCAATTTAACAACACAAACTACAACCGCATTGGAAAAACCCAACACTGAGCCTCTCTATGTTCAGGAAATGTACATATACTGAGGAATATATATTAAAATATTATTGAAATATTACTAAAATTATAAAAATAAAATATTAAACATTATGTTTTCTTACTGTGCTTTCTCGACCTTCATGTCCAGCAACCAAACTACGACTAAAGAAAAGCGTGAGAGAAAGAGTGTGTGGTTAAGAGGTGTTGCTGATGTGTGTGAAAACACCCCCTTTTGTTTCCTCTTTATTGCTGATTCAGTCCCTACTTCAGAATTGGAGAAAATAGTCAGACAAAGAAAGATAAAAGATATACATTTTTAATGAATCTAAAGAAAATGCTCTATAGTAATCTGTAGTGCTTGTGCATTTATTACCTCAGAAGTTTTATTCAAAAGCAAATTAATTACACCAGACTTTTTTTATTAAATAAGCCAAAAAAAACTTTATTAGCATTTTCAAACATGTGTTATTGCATCAGCAAGACTGTCTTTGCACCAGAGTAAAAACTATGCATGCATTGTGTACAGTACATTTTAACACATCAGTCCAATGTGTGAACAAATAAACCTATTGCCATGCCAACTGAGGAAGTGAAACAACACCCCAAACCACAAAACACACACTACACAATGTTTAAAACTGTCTGTCCTATTTTTAGGTATTATGGGTATTTATCTAATTGTGTGGTATATTTTATCTTGGGGCAGATCTCTGTGAACATGGGCACGAAAGAGGTCAGCTCAGGGAGTAAAAAAAACCCAAATATATTCAAATGTTGAATCGAGCTACTTAACCTTTAGACTCTGGACTAATGCAGCTTTAACAGGAAGTGTTGGTGTTGAATTGTCCTGTAGTGCAGTACCGCTGCTCATGAGCAGTTACTTTTCTAAATGCTAATTTCACATTTCAATCCTGTCTTCAATGCCTCCCTTCATCACTCTGAAGTTTATATTACCTACATCACATGGCTGTGAGTGTGTAGTGTGGAGAACATTTTTTCAATATCAACACACTCTACACTGAAAGTAAATACACTGCAGTTACAGAGAACATTATAGCCAGAAATAACCAGGAGTGAAGATCATTAAATTAAATACTGAAGATAATGCTGTAATATTGAAGATAATAATATAATATTTAATGCAATATTATAATACTAAATATTATACTGTAATACTAAATATAATACTATATATGATGTAGCACTTGTATATGTATTACATTTAACACTTAATGTAATACAGAATATACTACTATAATACTGTGTAATATTGAATATAATACAATAATACTGAATATGATACTCTAATACTAAATATAATACTCTAATCCTGTAGTATTGCATCAGTATAAGTTTAGGATGCTGTGACAGAAAAAAACTCACAATTCCTGAGAAAACAGATTTTTAGTTAATGGTGAATGAATGTATTAAGTATTATGAAATTGTATTATGAAAGTTAAATGTATTATGAAAGTTTCTGTTTGTGTAAGCAGAACTCAGAATAAATGTGTGTAAAGTAGTTACCCTTCGGGAACTCGAGCTGCGTCGACAACGCTTTTGGAACGCCTCTGTGTGACCACGCTCTGAATCACGCGTAATCCATCCAACGGAATCGCGTAATGTCACCGGCAGGATGACATAGCGACCCGGAAGTGTAAAAGCGCATATGGTGGAGCCGGCGCCAGCTTCTGTTGTTCAGTAAGCGCTCTATGTGTGTTTGTCTGTTTTAATGTTGTATGTCTCAGTATTATATCAATGACGAGCAAAAGCAAACAATCATTTAGACTGTGTGCTTCTCCGTGGCCAGGTTTCATTGTGGGTGGGGACAATCACAGTCTGTGTGTGGCTTGTTTGGGAGCAGGGCTCTTGAGGGAGCTGATTGCCCGCATTGCGTCTGGCTTTCGTTGCGCACGCTCTGCTCCTGGAGGGTGCTCTTTGAGGACGAGGATGAGTCTGTGCGCTGCTCAGCCCTGCTGAGAACGAGTCTGTGGACTTGCCACCACAGTCTGTCCAGTTTGAGGAGTTATTGGAGGTGGTGACTCGAGCTGTGGCTAAATTAAATATTGACTGGCCGACTGAAAAGCAGGAAGCACGCCTGCGTAGTAAATTAGATGAGCGTTTTCTGCGATCTAAGTCACTGCCTCCACACCAGGGCCTGCCTTTCTTTCACCGCGGTGTCCAGATCGTGGAACAATCCATATTCGACCTGCGCGGTTACAGGGCGATTCCCCGGGTTGAAGAGACGCTATCTCTGCGGGCTATCTCTCTCCCGGCAGTGTATCATCACTTAAGTCCCTGGTATTACCCTCCAAGCCGCTTCGGACCTCCTTGGCTTTGGTGGGCAAAGCGTGCATGGCCGCGGGCCAGGCTGGTGCTTGCTTGAACACCATGGCAGTGTTGCAGGCATACCAGGCTGACCTGCTTAAAGGATTGGATGAGGGAGATGATATAAATAATGATGACATTGTGGAACTGCGTCGTGCCACGGATTTGTCTCTCTGGGCCACTAAAGAGACCGCCAGGGCAATTGGGCGGTCTATGGCGGCCCTGGTAGCTACGGAGACACATTTGTGGCTGACTCTGTCTAATTTAAAAGAAAATGACAGGGTCTTTCTCCTGGATGCCCCGATTGTGCCGACTGGCCTGTTCGGCGACGCTGTAAATACAGACGTCGACAGGTTCCAGTCGGCGGCATTCCTGCGATTTCTCCCTCGCCGCTCTCATGGGGCTGCTCGGCAGCCTTGTACCAGCTCCTCACACCGGGAGGTCCAGAAATGGAGCGTCATCACTCGCACTCCCCCTGAAAAGAGGGAGTCAGGGTGGCGCTCCAGGTCGAGGCCAAGGGAGATGACGGATCTGAGGACCGAAAAGTCGGGACCTCTGAGGGCAGGCCCCTCTGGGGAAGGGAGGTGTACACCTCATCGTACGGTGCCCATCTCACCTCAGTGCCCTCAGGAGATCGTTTTGTCAACCCTGCCACCTCCGGTGCTTCAGGGCACGGCGGTCTCCAGCGAGCGGTTCTCTCGGCTTCCGCCCGGACACGTTGCGGTTCTGGGGGGCTCGCTACCTCCGAGGAGGTCTCTAGTCCCTGCCAGTCCTCCACTTCAGGGCACCAATCTAGCCGCTCTAAGTACGCCAGAGGTCAGTCTCGACAGACTGATTCCCTTAGTAGACTTTCTGGCAGCGTGGAAGCTTCTGCCAAATGTGTCTCAATGGGTCCTGCATACCGTAGAAAAAGGCTACAAGATTCAGTTTGGGTCTCGTCCTCCTCTATTTAGCGGGGTTTTTCCCACTCTGGTGGGCCCCGAGTAGGCTCTGGTCATGGAACGAGAAGTAGATAATTTCCTAAGGAAGGAGGCCATCGAGGTGGTCCCTCCTCTCGACAGAGAGTCGGGGATGGAGGGTTGCGTCCTATTTTAGATCTGGGTCTGCTGAACCGCTAAGTTATGAGACTCAGGTTCAAAATGTCAAACAAGTCGTGTCTCAAATCAGGTCCAAGGACTGGTTTGTCACGATAGATCTGAAGGACGCGTACTTCCACATTTCCATTCTTCCTCAGCACAGGAGGTACCTGAGGTTTGCTTTTGGGGGTGAAGCTTACCAATATCGGTTTCTTCTCTTTAGTCTTGCACTCTCACCCCGCACTTTCACCAAGTGTGTGGATGCTGCTCTGAATCCATTGCTTCTCCAGGGGATGCGCATACTCAGTTACATTGACGATTGGTTGATTTTAGCTCAATCAGAGCAGATGGCGGTTCGACATTGAGATGTCGTTCTCGCCCATATGAGAGAATTGGGGTTAAGACTAAACGCAAAGAAAAGTGTGCTTTCTCCAGTGCAGAGGACCACTTATCTAGGCGTGGTGTGGGATTCGACCACGATGCAGGCACATCTGTCTCCTGCTCGGATCGAGTCGATCATCACGGTGGTCCAGAGAGTGAGAGAAGGCCAGTCACTCACTGCTATACAGTTTCAGAGACTGTTGGGTCTGATGGCAGCTGCATCCAACGTGATATCTTTTGGCCTGCTGTACATAAGGCCGTTGCAGTGGTGGCTCAGGACCAAAGGGTTTTCCCCGAGGGGCAACCCGTTTCGCATGATCAAGGTCACGCGGCGAGGCTCACGGGCCTTAGACATGTGGAAGAAACCATGGTTCCTGTTACAAGGCCCCATGTTGGGGGCTCCATGTCGTCGCGTAACACTAATGATGGATGCCTCCCTCAAGCGCTGGGGGCTGGTCATGAGTGGCCACTCTGCCCAAGGTCTGTGGGAAGGGCCCCATCTCAATTGGCACATAAACTGCCTGGAGATGCTGGCCGTGTTTCGAGCAGTGAGACATTTTCTCCCAGACCTGAGGGGCCATCATGTGTTGGTCTGCAAGCACAACACTTCAGTGGTCTCCTACCTGAACTGGCAGGGGGGTCTGTGCTCGCACCCCCTTTACAGGCTGGTGCACCGGATCCTTCTGTGGGCCCAAGGGAAGCTGCTCTCACTGAGTGCAGTATATATCCCGGGGCATCTCAATCAGGGGGCAGACATCCTGTCGAGGCAGGGGCTGAGGCCCGGGGAATGGGGGCTCCACTCAGAGGTTTTACAGAGCACAAGTGGGTTTGTTTGCAACTCAGGAGACTTTACACTGTCCCCTCTGGTTTTCCCTCACTCACCCAGCTCCTCTTGGATTGGACGCTATGGTACAGACTTGGCCGAGGCTGCACCTGTATGCTTTCCCCCCCGAACGCTCTGCTCCCAGGAGTTCTGGAAAGGGTCCGCCGAGACGGAGTACGTCTTGTATTAGTAGCCCCTTACTGGCCGGGCCGGCCATGGTTTGCGAACCTGGTAGCCGTTCTCGAAGACGCTCCTTGGGAGATTCCCGTCAGGTGGGATCTCCTCTCTCAGGTGGGTGGTACCCTATTTCACCCTCGTCCGAAGTTATGGAGGCTGTGGCTGTGGCCCCTGAGGGGGCACAGCTAGTAGCCTCTGGTCTCTCAACCGAGGTCTTTACCATATTTATGTGACACACTCAGTTTTTATGACATCGATCAGGGGTACGGATGGTGTAATTAGTGTCGTTTAGCTTTTTCTCACATATCACATATGGACCAGAGAATCTTTGCCTGCATGGCAGAGCTAGGAACAGGGAGTAGCACCAACACAGCATCACCTGGTTGAAAACTGCACACAATACGTTTCTGGTCGTAACGGGTCTTTATCTTAGATTGAGTTACAGAAAGATGGGCTTTAGCAATATCCCAAGCCTTGTGAAGTTGCTGACCAAAAGAACTAACATAATCTTAGGTAGACACACTTTTTATATGCAAACCCAAATCTATTCCTTTTTATTGATTCAATTCTATAATCGTTCACTCAAACCTTTATATTAAACTTTCATTTTCTAATGTATTCCTGTGGCTTCAGAATAAACTCAGGACATCACTGCAGAATTGTAAGACATTTTTTTTCCCCATCACATCAACCTAAACTCACTCAACTATCAAATCCTCCTCTAGAGGGTAGTGTAGCTCTGCTGTGTGTGGAACGGAGCAGTGGACATCTTTAACTCCAGCTGTTACACTCCATAAAAATAAAACAAGCAGCTGCATATTCAAAAACAACAGCAACCTGTGAGCTCTTATGTTGACGTGCAATGAAGAGTGATGAGTGAACTGCGTTTGTCTGATCACATAACAGTCTCGATCAGATTTACAGTGTGGTATGAAATGCTTCATGTGATTTACGCTGATGATGTTGTTAGACTCCTCTCCATGTGGTGTTCAGTCAGAAGAATACGTGTTATCTTTCTTACTAATCCATTTTTTTCCCCGCATATATTTCTGATGGTTTTTATATTTCAATATATTTCTTTGTTATGTTTTGCCCAAATCTATTTCTTTATCTGTGCTGCTGCTCTGTACACAGTTTAAATCACTGGAATCACCTGATTTATGATCTGTAGCCCAGAAACCCCACAGCAACCTGCAGCTGGACACACTACAATAACAGATGCACTTCATCATTCTGACCACCAGGTGTCATTATCACACACCGCGATGAAAAGCTTTGAGTAATGAACTCTTTATCGATACAGTTGGCTGCCATCACTAGTTACTGCACTTTTTAGAAAGCGAAATTTCATTTTTTCAGCACTTTACAGGAAATATTCAGAAGGTGTTGATTAATTTTCTATAACAGCAGCTGTGATAATAGTAGTAGTAGTAGTAGTGATTTGTATGATACTCCAGTAGTACCCTGAACTTGATTATTTTCCTAACAACAATTAGCCAACAATGACCATTTTTGAGTGTGTGTGTGTGTGTGTTTGTGTGTGTGTGTTGTAGTTAATAGAAATAAAATAAGTTCATTTATTTAGCAGTTCTATCGTTGAGCAGGAAAAAGTGAGAGACTGAGTATATTACAGTTTCTAGTTTTAGATTTAGTCTTTTTTCAATCCATCTTGGCTCTACACCTTTAACATCTTACTGTCCAGAAATGTGAAGATGACCTCAGTGTACACATCACTACTCACTCTGTCCACTGAACACCAGTTATTATAATAAACAGTTATGAGCTACACAAAGAGGAAAATTAGAATCGCTGAAGATGAACAATTGACAACCTATGGTTTGGTTTAAGGAAGTGAAGATGCCCTACTTTTACATTGGGTTAATCAAGTGAAACAACAAAGCCCCCCTTTCTCAACAAATATTAACATAGGAGATAAGTCACATGTTACAAGGCCATATTTAATTATAAACATGGCCACAGCAGACACCCATGCTCTGTTTGGACAGATGAAGAAATAAAAGTTTTATTTGGCAACATCAAATGTCACTGCAACCCAAATTCACACTTAAGTCAGCATAACCCAGAAAACTTTCTGCTTGTCTTAATCCGTAGGGTTTAATATGGAGTTCGCCCACCCTTTGCAGCTATAACAGCTTCAACTCTTCTGGGAAGGCTTACCAAAAGGTTTAGGACTGTGTTTATGGGAATTTCTGACCATTCTTCTAGAAGCGCATTTGTGAGGTCAGGCATTGATGTTGGACGAGAAGTCTCCACTCTAATTCATCCCAAAGGTGTTCTATCGGGTTGAGGTCAGGACTCTGTGGAGGCCAGTCAAGTTCCTCCACACCAAACTTGCTCATCCATGTCTTTATGGACCTTGCTTTGTGCACTGGTGCACAGTCATGTTGTAACACCAAGGGGCCATCCCCAAACTCTTCCCACAAAGTTGGGAGCATGAAATTGTCCAAAATGTCTTGGTATGTCTTGGCCAAGCCCAACCCCTGAAAAACAACCGCACACGATAATCCACCTCCATCAAACTTTACACTTGGCACAATGCAGTCAGGCAAGTACCTTTCTCCTGGCAACCGCCAAACCCAGACTCATCCATCGGATTGCCAGAGAACATGTCTCCACTGCTCTAGGGTCCAGTGGTGGCGTGTTTTACACCACTGCATCCCACGCTTTGCATTGCACTTGGTGATGTAAGGCTTGGATGCAGCTGCTTGGCCATGGAAACCCATACAATGAAGCTCTCTATGCACTGTTCTCGAGCTAATCTGAAGGCCACACGAAGTTTGGAGGTCTGTAGCTATTGACTCTGCAGAAAGTTGGCAACTTCTGCGCACTGTACGCCTCAGCATGCGCTGACCCCGCTCTGTGATTTTACATGACCTACCACTTCATGGCTGAGTTGCTGTTGTTCCCAACTGCTTCCACTTTATTATAATACAGCTAACAGTTGACCGTGGAATATTTAGTAGTGAGGAAATTTCACGAATGGACTTATTGCACAGGTGGCAACCTCTCACGGTACCACACTTGAATTCACTGAGCTCCTGAGAGAGACCCATTCTTTCACAAATGTTTGTAGAAGCAGTCTGCATGCCTAGGTGCTTGATTTTATACACCTGTGGCCATGGAAGTGATTGGAACACCTGAATTCAATGATTTGGAGGGGTGTCCAAAACCTTTGGCAATATAGTATATAGTAGTATATATATATATATATATATATATATATATATATATATATATATATATGTATATTACTATATACTATAATATAGTATATAGTAGTATGTGTATATATATATATATATATATATATATATATATATATATATATATATATATATATATATATATATATATAATGATATTTTATATATTATTTGAATGAGCTTAGCCTCGTCTCCATTTCTGAAGAAGAGACTAATTCAACAGAAAAGGAAACAAAATGGTGGTTGGATGTTGGACGTAGTTAAGGAGGCAAAGTAAGAAAATATAGTCCAATATATTTTAGATAATAAATGCACTCATAAGACTAATATCTACATTTCCTGAACATGAAAAGTCTCAGTGTAGTTTTTTTTAAAGCAGTTAAGTTTGTGTAGCTGACTTTCAGAAGCGTTTAATGGTCACCTGTCAGTGCTGTGAGACAAAGATTTAGAATATTGACTTTATGACGAACAATGGCTGAGATAATTGTGGTAACGTCAGTATTTTTTTTTTTATTAACACATTTAAACTCTGATTGGAGGCGAAAGATTAAATGTTAAAATATTTGTACTAAATATGTAAAATTGCAAAAGATATTTAGATATTTATATTTTTTCTCATTTTCAGTGGCAAATAATAATATTTTATGATAAATAAAATGAACTTTTTTTTGCTATTTTGCAGTTTGTCATAAAACTGTTTATATTTTGATACTTAACTTGTACTCTAATATGTCTACAAGTAGCATGATATTTTTTAGATATTTTGGACCTACTTCCTCGTACTTTGATTCTGAGTCCTGCTACAGGAGTAATCTTGTCTTGTCTCATATAGTGTTTTTGTCTTATATAGCATTTTCCTGCTTTAACACACTTACCTCTGCTTTGTTAATTATCTGCTGAGTTCAATCAGGTGTGTTGGGAAAAGGGAAAACACTGACATTTACAGGAATTTACAGGAGGCATCGGGATAGAGGAGCAGGACCTGGTCTCCAGGCTGGAACTCTCGGGGTTGTGCGGGACGATTGGAGGTCCTCCTGTGTTCTTGCTGGGAAGCCTCCATATGCTCCCGGACAATGGGAATTACCCGGTCAATCCGTTCTTGCATCTCCTAATGTAATCGTTGAGGGAGCACTAGGGGGAGGGTTACTTTTCCCATGCCTCCCGGGCCACGTCCAGTGACTCCTAGCTGCCCACTTCCTGGTTCACTGGGGACTCCTGTACTACAAGACAGAGCGGCGAGGCCAGTCCTGCGAGCTGCTTGTGGTCCCCCGCAGCCAAACCGAAGCCCTCATCAACCTGGCCCACTCACATCCACTGGGGGAACATCTGGTGGAACACAACACCCTGGAGAATCTGAAGGATCACTTCCTCTGGCCTGGGATGGACGCTGAGGTCCATGTGTTCTGCCAGCAGTGCCCCCAGTTTCGAAGGACTACATCCTAGAAGCTTGCTCCCATGCCCCTCATCCCTCTCCCCATTATCGGCATCCGCTTCGAGAGGATAGACATGGTCCTCGTGAGGCTGATGCCGAAGTCTGCCTGGGGCCACGAATACATGCTGGTCATCGTGGACTACGCCACTCAATACCCTGAGGCAGTCCCACTTCGGAAGGCCACCTCCCGGGACATCGTCTGTGAGCTTCTGCTCCTATTCAGCCGGGTTGGAATCCCAAAGGACATCCTCACCGACCAAGGTGCGCCCTTTATATCAAAACTAATGTTGGATCTGTGTTGGCTGTTGCAGATGAAGCACCTGGGGATGTCCATCTACCACTCCCAGAAAGATGGGCTGTTGGAACATTTCAACTAAACATTGAAGAAGATGCTCTGGAGGGTGGTTGATGAGGAGGGGAGGAACTGGGAACTTCTCCTCCCCTCCGTCCTCTTTGCCATCCGAAAGACCCCCGAGGCATCCACCGGGTTCACCCCCTTTGAGCTCTTCTTCGGACGGCGACCTCGAGTGGTAGATGGACATCCCCAGGTGCTTCATCTGCAACAGCCAACACAGATCCAACATTAGTTTTGATATAAAGGGCGCACCTTGGTCGGTGAGGATGTCCTTTGGGATTCCAACCCGGCTGAATAGGAGCAGAAGCTCACAGACGATGTCCCGGGAGGTGGCCTTCCGAAGTGGGACTGCCTCAGGGTATTGAGTGGCGTAGTCCACGATGACCAGCATGTATTCGTGGCCCCAGGCAGACTTCGGCATCAGCCTCACGAGGACCATGTCTATCCTCTCGAAGCGGATGCCGATAATGGGGAGAGGGATGAGGGGCATGGGAGCAAGCTTCTAGGATGTAGTCCTTCGAAACTGGGGGCACTGCTGGCAGAACACATGGACCTCAGCGTCCATCCCAGGCCAGAGGAAGTGATCCTTCAGATTCTCCAGGGTGTTGTGTTCCACCAGATGTTCCCCCAGTGGATGTGAGTGGGCCAGGTTGATGAGGGCTTCGGTTTGGCTGCGGGGGACCACAAGCAGCTCGCAGGACTGGCCTCGCCGCTCTGTCTTGTAGTACAGGAGTCCCCAGTGAACCAGGAAGTGGGCAGCTAGGAGTCACTGCTCGGGATTCTGAAGGACCCCTTCGATGACTTGCAACTGGCCCCAACAGTTCTTCAGTCTGGCATCATCCATCTGCTCCTGGCAGAAATTCCCCTCCCGGGCGACCTGGGAAAACACAGAAGTGACAGGGTTAGTAGGGATGGAGATCTCACCTGCTGAGGTCGCCTCAGCGTCTCCTTTGCCCCGGTCCAAGCAGGCCCACCGGACCCGCAGCCACGTTGCTTTGGTTCTGCGTCTCCTTGGTGATCTGGGGCTTCATGTCTCATGCTGACTCGGGCCGCTGGTACCTCGCGGATGTCCCCTTGCACACCGGTGTCTGTCAGGGAGCCATTGGCCTTGGGGTTGGACAGGAGGGAAGACCGGGCCAGGGTGACGGTGCTCCCTGAGTCAAGTCAAGTCAAGTGGAGTTTATTGTCATTTCAGCCGTATACAAGTACACAGTGAAACGAAACAACGTTTCTCCAGGACTAAGGTGCCACATAAGACAACACAGAACAACACAGAACTACGGGGACTACATAAATTACATAAATTAAACGTAAACTGCACAAGTGCAAACATGTGCAGACAGCACAAGACAGAACAGACAGTACATAACTACGACGCAGACCAGTACACAGTCCTGTTGAAAGTGATAAAGTGACAGTAGTGCAAATATTACAGCTGAGGTAGTGTAGACAGTGTAAATATAGTAGTAGCAGCAATAAAAAAACATGTGCAAAAGCAGTGCATGTGCATAGAGGATGTTCCGTTGTGTGTGTATATATGTATGTATGCGTGAGTTCCTTGGACCAGTTCAGATGTGTGTGTGTGTGTGTTCTTTCAGTCCAGTTCTAGGTATTTAGGAGTCTGATGGCATGAGGGAAGAAACTGTTGCACAGTCTGGTTGTGAGGGCCCGAATGCTTTGGTACCATTTACCAGACGGCAGGAGGATCATCCACAATGCTGGTGGCTTTGCGGATGCGGCGAGAGGTGTAAATGTCTGTGATGGAGGGAAGAGAGACCCCGATGATCTTCTCAGCTGTCCTCACTATCCGCTGCAGGGTCTTGCGATCTGAAACAGTGCAATTCCCAAACCAGGCAGTGATGCAGCTGCGCAGGATGCTCTCGATAGTCCCTCTGTAGAACATGGTGAGGATGGAGGGTGGAAGATGTTCTTTCCTCAGCCTTCGCAAAAAGTACAGGCACTGCTGGGCTTTCTTTATTATGGAGCTGGTGTTGAGCGACCAGGTGAGGTTCTCCGCCAGGTGAACACCAAGAAACTTGGTGCACTTGACGATCTCCACGGAGGATGTTCAGCGGAGAGTGGTCATTCTGTGCTCTTCTGAAGTCAACAACCATCTCTTTAGTTTTGTCCACGTTCAGGGACAGGTTGTTGGCTTTGCACCAGTCCGTTAGCCGCTGCACCTCCTCTCTGTATGCTGACTCGTTGTTCTTGCTGATGAGACCCACCACGGAGGTGTCATCGGCGAACTTGATGATATGATTCGAGCTGTGCATTGCTACACAGTCGTGAGTCAGCAGAGTGAACAGCAATGGACTGAGCACACAGCCCTGTGGGGCCCCAGTGTTCAGTGTGGTGGTGTTGGAGATGCTGTTCCCCATCTGGACTGACTGAGGTCTCCCAGTCAGGAAGTCCAGGATCCAGTTGCAGAGGGAGGTGTTCAGGCCCAGCAGGTTCAGCTTTCCGATCAAGTGCTGAGGAATGATTGTGTTGAATGCTGAACTGAAGTCTATGAACAGCATTCTAACATAAGTGTCTTTATTGTCCAGGTGGGTGAGGGCCAGATGGAGGGTGGTGGTGATGGCATCATCTGTTGAGCGGTTGGGGCGGTAAGCAAATTGCAGGGGGTCCAGTGAGGGAGGCAGCAGGGTCTTGACGTGCCTCATGACGAGCCTCTCGAAGCACTTCATGATGATGGGTGTAAGTGCAACGGGACAGTAGTCATTGAGGCAGGACACTGAAGACTTCTTTGTCACGGGGACGATGGTGGTGGCCTTGAAGCTGGTCGGGACAACGGTGCTGCACAGGGAGGTGTTGAAGATGTCCGTGAAAACATCTGCCAACTGGTCTGCACATCCCCTGAGCACCCTGCCAGGAATGTTGTCTGGTCCAGCAGCCTTCCGTGGGTTGACTCTGTGTAGAGTCTTCCTCACGTCAGCCGTGGTTAGACGCAGCACCTGGTCATTGGGAGAAGGGGTGATCTTCCTCGCCTCGAGTCTAGGAGGGCCTGCCTTTGACCTCGACAGGGATAGTAGGGAGGCTGGGAGGGGCGACTGTGGCTCGCTGGATGCGCCCTCCAGGGCTTGTCAGCATGTTGTGGGCAGCGGGTCTGGTGTGGTGGGCATGCACTCCATAGGCAGAGAGATTTTAGCTGGGTCTCCCATCCCCTTAGGAGTGCTGTTCAAGGCGACTCATCAGCAAAGGCTTGGAGTACTCTCATCGCTCGCCCCTGCCAATATCCAGGATGGCCAACACTTGCTCCAGTGTCTCCATCATCTCCTGGGGTTGCAGGCACCCTTCAGGCCTACAGTTTTTCGTTCTTCGGGCAGCAGTGCCCTCGGGAACCGGTCCATGGCCACCTTGTCGACGACCTTGGCAGCAGAGAGAGTCTCCGGCTGTAGCCACCAACGGGCGATGCATAGGAGCATGTCCATTTATGTAAAGGCACAACGGTCACTCTCAAATGGGGCGGAGGTCGCTGAGCAGAGGTTTGCTCTTGTCTTCCTTGCTGACGTCGGCCTCTAAGTGAGAGACAGACACAGATCAGTGCACTGCATCAACTCACCTAATCTACCTTGAGAGCAGCTGCTGGCTCCTTTTATATTCTCCAGTCTTCTGCTGGAGGGTAAATGATTGCTGCTCCAATCACTGGCTGCCAGCCGAGTTGAATTTCCTCACTCTGCCTTGCAGCCATGCGCACTCGAGCTCTCCAAAACAACTGCTGCTCTCTGTTCAGCACCCTGTCGGCAGTCGTGCGAGGAGAGTTGTGCTTCTTTTGTGCGCAGGCTGCTTTAACTTTAACTTTAACAACTTTGATGATTTATCAAACATTTCTTTCCTTTTGAAAGTCCTAGAACATTCTGTTGTTTCTCAATTACACAATCACCTCAGTACTAACAATCTTTTCGAGCCCCTTCAGTCGGGTTTCTGTAATCTCCACAGTACTGAAACAGCTTTTGTTAAGGTCACTAATGACTTGCTAATGGCTTGTGATTCTGGTTCAATTTCTATCCTCGTCCTTCTTGATCTCAGTGCCGCTTTTGACACTGTTGAGCGCGCTCTTTTACTTACCTCTCTTGGAACTGTCTTTAGTGTCTCAGCGACTGCTTTGAATTGTTTTAGAGCCTATCTCTCAGATCGTAGGCAGTTTGTCTCGCTTGGTGGATGCAGGTCAGAAATGGGTTCAGTTCGCTGTGATGTCCCTCAGGGTTCAATCTTGAGCCCCTTACTTTTTAGCATTTATATTTTTCCTCTTGTTCAACTCTTAAGATCTCTCGGTCTTGATTATCATTTTTATGCAGATGACACACAGATTTACACTCATTCTAAACCTGGTGATAACGTGGCAGTCACTTTTCTTTCACATTGTATTTCTGAGCTAAAAATATGAATGGCTCAAAATTTTCTCTGTCTTAACAGTAATAAGACTGAAGTAATGCTCATTGGCTCTCCTTACCAGCTTCGTAATGAAGGCTCTTTAAATTTAACAATGGATGGCTCTGCTTTAGAATTTCAAACAAAATTAAAAAAACCTAGGAGTTATATTTGATGCAAGTCTGTCTTTTGTTCCACATGTGCAGAATACTGTTAAAACATCCTTCTTTCATCTCAGAAATATTGCAAGATATTGGCCCATGTTATCTTTTTCTGTGGCTGAAAAGTTGATCAACACTTTTGTCTTCTCTCACATTGATTATTGCAATGCGCTCCTTACTGGGGTCTCTAAGTCTACAATAAATAAACTGCAGTATGTGCAAAAGTCTGCAGCTAGAATCTTGACTAGGTCCAGGACAAGTGATCACATCACTCCTATTTTGGAATCCTTGCACTGGCTCCCTGTCAGGTTTCATGTAGATTTTAAAATTCTTATGTTTACACACAAGGCTTTGCATGGTTTGACTCCTCAGTATTTGGCTGAGCTTTTAACCCATTAAACCCCAAAACGTGGTCTTTTACCTGTCCCTCAGACTCGTTTGCGTACTATGGGTGATAGCACCTTCTCTTCAGTCGTGGCCTAATGGATAGAGAGTCGGACTTGCAACCCGAAGGTGAACCTGAAGGTTGTGGGTTCGAGTCTCGGTTCCGGCAGGGATTGTAGGTGGGGGGAGTGAATGACCAGCGCTCTCTCCCACCCTCAATACCACGACTGAGGTGAGACCCTTGAGCAGGGCACCGTACCCCCAAACTGCTCCCCGGGCGCCGCAGCAAAAAAGGCTGCCCACTGCTCCGGGTGTGTGTGTGTGTTCACGGTGTGTGTGTGTTCACTACTGTGTGTGTGCACTTGGATGGGTTAAATGCAGAGCACAAATTCCGAGTATAGGTCACCATACTTGGCCACAAGTCACTTCACTTCACTTCTTATGCTTTAAAACTGTGGAACTCACTACCATCTGATCTTAGAGAAGCCCAATCTCTTAGTACATTTAAATCTTCTCTTAAAACTTATTTCTTTAAGATTGTTTTTACTTGATTACTTTGTTTTAATTATTAATTAATTAAAAATGTATTAATTAATGTATTATTATTATTATTATTATTATTATTGTATAAAATATCAGATTACGTACTGGATAAGATCAGCGCTATAAAATGCTGGACACCACGTGTAACTGCACTCACAGTCTAAGTAATGTGCATATCAAACATCTCCACTTTTTATGTGCAAGTTTATTTAAGTGTGTTAAAGCCGCTGTAACATGGAGTTTCTCTCTATGACTGAGCACTATACACATGCAGAAGATCACACAGAGTTTATTTATGTTTAGGACTTACTTTAGGTATGAAATTTTATACTTTGTAAAAGCTTACAGTCAAAATGAAAACTGTTGCAGGATCCCTGTGTTCATTCTTTAAGGATGAGTACTTTGAGTATTTTGGGAAGTAACAGTACTTTTACTTGAGTATGATATTTCAGTACTGTTTCCATCTAAAAACTCCACAGCAGCCTGCAGCAGGATGCAGTACAATAACAGATGCACATCATCCCTTTGACCACCAGGTGTCACTATCACCCACTGCAATGAAAAACTTTGGGTAATGAATCGATAGAGTAGGAAGGAAAGCTTCATTCTGCCATCACGAAACATTTTCAGCACTTTAATGTAAATATTCAGAGTTTTTCCCCACTATAATGCAGATCAAAACTTTAAGTTTAATATAAAATAAATTAAACCTATGTTAAATACACTTCTGGATTGTCCTTACTCCAGAAGTGTGTGTCAGAGAGAAAGTGTAAATAATTAATTTTTAAGACAGAATATTTCTGTGAGGTTGCTGTGAAAGTTTTTCCTTTATCAATAATAACTGTCATGTGATTAGAGAAATCACTCACACAGACCCAAAGCATAATTTTTATAATTGATACGACACCAAATTTACGTCTATCTGCTCCAAATCTCAATAGTGACATGAGCACTTCACATACAAAGTGATATAATATGTTTATTTGGAGTGAGACAAATTTAAACAACAATGTATATGAACAGCTTTGGCTAGTTTAAGTGTCTGTAGTGCGATATATACAAGCACTTTATCCTGGTCAGAGTCACAGTGAATCAGGAGTCTATTCCAGAAACATTGGGTGCCAATCAGGACCTATAACTATTACAGCACACACACACTGTTTAATTTCTTACTTAACACACATTCTCTGGTGAATATTTACATTCTGGACTTCAGTTGAGCCTCAATGCCTTTAATCACTTCAAATATTCACAAAAAAGAAACAATCACTAACAAGTGAAAACTCAACAGCTGACTGGAACAGTCCTAACCTGCTGGCAGTAGAAAAAAGCACTTCACACACTGCTATAAAATGATTAAAGCTGCTTTAAATGTCTGTGAGTTGCTGATGTTGCTGGTGTAAAGGAGCGATTCAGTTTCTCTGTTTCAGTGAGGAGCTCTCTCTATTCATCAGCTGTTTCGGGACTCATCATGTTCTTCAAAGTCTGAAAGAGAACACACACAAACATCAGAAACGTGTGTTACAGCAGAACATTACTAACATTTATTTACACCAGTCATCATCACACACTCTCTGATTTACTTTTATTAATATTACTGATTAAGAAATAAATATAAATTTACTGTTGTAGCTCTGACATCTTCAAATTACAATAAGTAATATGTTCACATTACTCTAATCTAACGGTGGTTTTGTGTTTAAAAGCTAAAACTCACTGCTGCAGTCTAGTAGTCAGAGGATGTGGGTGTATCAGCAGTAGGACGGGGATGAAAAGTCTGTGAAAAAAAGAGGCCATGCCTTGTTGACTTTGAATAATCAGGTGTGTAACTCCATAGTAAAATCAAAAACAGAAAAAACAACTTGCGCTGAATAAATCTGAATTTAATAGAACATAGATTTACAACAATAAAATACATAATCATTTGCTTAGACCATCATCATCAAACATACTACAAGTGACTGTATTTTTCAGTAACCACTTACTGCAAGTGTGTGATACACATCATCAGCTGTCCGGCCTGCGAGATCGAGAGCTGCGTACGTGTCGTCTTTTGCACTCGGCCCAGCGGTCTGCAGAGAGGAGGGGAGGAGAACGTGAGCAGGTTCGGCTGAAGATCTTTACAGTAAGAGTTTATTATGAACAAAGAAATCACCTGATGGATATTTCTGTAATAACTCACCTGATAGTCACCATCATCTTCCTTTTTCTTCTTTCTCTTGCATCTGCTCACACAAAGTCAGATATTTATTCAATTCAGTTCAGTTTATTTCTAGAGCACATTTAAAACAGCAGAATCGGATCAAAGTGCTGTACAGCTGAGAGGAATTGAGGTCAAAAAGGCACATCAACATTACAGCACAAGACAGGGTAATATAAAACAAAACACACAAAGATAATAAAATATACAAAGTATAAATCTCATTAAAATGACTAATTAAACACATGACTTAAAAAACAAGGCTTAGATACAGTCATATGCCAAAGAGAAAAGATGGATCTTAAGACAAGATTTAAATTCTTCAGTAGTTGAAACAGATCAGGTAGTGTATTCGACAGTCTAGAGGCAGCTACTGAGAACGCACAGTCACCCTTGTATTTTAATCGTGAACAAATTTATCCATCAGAAACATCTTAAGAGGAATTAGTGATGAATTTATCAGAATAAATATTCTCACCTCAGCCAGAAGAGTGCAGAGAGAAGAGCTGCAAGCCCAAAAAGTCCAACTCCAACAGCCACATACACAATCAAAGAACCATGAAGGAAACCTACCCACACACACACACACACACACACACACACACACAGGAAGAGCAGAAATGAAAAGATTTTTTAAAAAGAAAATCCATAGTGTATGATGTATAACAGAGCAGAGATCAAACATGGACGTATAATCATCGCTCTCACCGTTTAAAGTGACGGACACTGCAGCTGATCTCTCAGAGCCGTGTTTATTCTGAGCCTCGCAGTAGTACTGTCCACTCTGTAGAGCTCTGTAACTCTGTCCAGATCCTACAGGTGATGATTCTTTCTCCTTAAACCAGGTGTAGATCTCCACAGGTGGGTTAGCATCACTGCTGCAGGTCAGAGTCACTGAACTGCCCTCCACTATCTCACCAGAGGAGCTGATGGACACTGAGACGTTCTTTGGAGGATCTAGACAGTTCCATGATAAGAGTGAGGAAATCAGTTCATGATCATAATGTTTTTCTTGATTCCTTTACTTTCATTAAATATCATGTGCTTCATCATCTATTGAGTTACACAATATATAAGAAAAGATAAATAAAGCTCACATCCGACGCTGAGAGTTTTAGCAGGAGAGGGGAGATGTTCATATCCTCTTACAGCACAGCTATAACTGCCTGCATCCTCACTGCTGACCCGCTGCAGGTGGACTTCATTGCTCTTGGTGGTCTTTGTGGATAAACCACGTCTGTTTTTGTACCAGATGAATGTGGGATCAGTCAGACTGCAGGTGGTTTTACAGGTCAGAACGGCTGATTGTCCCTCTGTCACTTCTGCAGGAGCGATCACCTGAAGATCTTAAACAATGAGAGAAACATTAATCTGCTTCAGTGAATAATCTACCAGCTCGTTTCCCTCAATCAGTCCTTCACAGTTTTTATGCAGATAAAGAAAATAAACTCTGTGTTTTCCTCAACCATCAGTAAAGCTAAACGTTGTCAAACAAACAAATAAACAAACAAACAAACAAATAAATAAAAAGTAGCCCCTGATTTACTAAATGTGTGTGTGTGCGCAATAACAATGGGAAATTGACAATTTTGGGTTTGAATATGAGATTTGGAAGTTTTCTATGTAATAACTAGTAAAAACTAGTGGGCGGAGTCAATGCAAATAAAATAATTTAGCACCTACAGTGTGAGTTATTGTCTTATAGAAATAAAAAACTGGTTTAAAATTCTCACAGTAAAGTTTTAGATTAGATATTCACCACAATTTTAATCATATCTACCTTATTAACAGAAATATGCTAACATCTATACTCTTTCATTTTTCCTTCATATTGTGGTTTCAAGTTTTCAGCACATCATATGACTTTTTATTGACATTATACTCGACCTGTAATTACACATACATGCAGCTCATATTAAATATAAAACCAACTTTATTCCAGAAATATAATCTTAATTCTGAAAATCTTTCTTACTGACATTATTTCTAGGAACTGAACATAAAGTCTGTATAAATATATATTTTTCCTTTAAGTGGTGAACATGGGATTATATAGACATGTATTTATACCAAAGTCAGAATTTTTAAATTGCTTAAAACTTGTTAGTCTTCAATTTAATCAGTTTTTATTACATGCTAATATAATAAATTCATCTTTTGTGTTCTCTCTACTACATTACCCATCAGCCCCTGCATGTCACGTCACCCTCAGCTGTGTCTCATTATGCCTTCTTACGCTATTTAAGTTCTGGTGGTTGTGTGTTTCTTGGTCAGGCTTTTTGTTGTAGTTGTTGTTGTTCACCCATGTTGCAGGTTGTTTCTTGGCTTATAGTCTTGTTTTGGTTATTTGTTAGTGTATGACTTGTTAATTTAATAAAACGTCTGCACTTGCATCCACCTCAGCTACCCATTCCTGACATGATGAAGCTGTTATAATGATTATGTAATTATCTTCTTAAGCTCTGACTGGCACTTTTTGTTTAGCTGTTTATGTATTTGTTTTTGTTTTGTTTGTTTTAGCACTTTAATAAACTGTAATTAACATTTAATTCTGTCTTCTGAAATTTCATTTTCCATTTCTGATCTAACAGCTAATGAGAAAATGTAACACACAGAAACTTTTGTAAATCACCTGTAAAACAAGCAGCAATGTTCAATTTATCAGATCCACAACAAAACTAGTGTCTAAGTTTGTAATCTTAGTAAATCAAAGCTTATAAGTGTTTAATTTTAAAAAATAATAATAATTCAATAAGAACATGCTAGAGAGCTTCATTAATCTGGTACAAAACTCTCACACTCCTGTGTCTAAAGAGAGATTATGGCCTGAGTGATATATGTAGAAAATAAGATGATTTTATTTACCTGTAACAGTGAGTGTAACTCCGGGTTCACCGAGCCACCTTTCTTTTTCTTCGTTTGTTCTGATTCTGAAGCAGTACATGTGTTCATCTGTTTTCTTCACGTCTCTCAGTCTGAGGGAGAAGTGATTCTGTTCATCTCCTAAATACTCCACTCTGTCTGAGTAACCTGATTCCTTAAGCAGATCAGTCGGCTCTATACCGTGAGCTGGGTTTATTAACCAAAACCTGTTCATCACTGTAAGACCTGTTGGGTGTGTGTAAGAGCCGTTCATAAACACTGTAGATCCTTTTATAGCACAGAGATTTAGTTGGCTGTATTTCACACTCCATTCATTCCCAAGAGCTCCTGAAGCATGATACATGAAAGAGGTGATTAGAGGTCATTATCCTGAGCCCCATAAAACACTGAGTTAGCTTACAGCTTCACTTCTGTTTTCTGGAACTCCAGGTTGGAGAAATAAAACCAGTTCTTTACCACTGGAAGAAAACCGTGTGCAGGATTTGGACATAGCAGTGTGTTCTAAATTCAGAGCTCGTAATGTGGAATTAACATTTAACAGCATCCACTACTATTCAGTCATAACTTACGTCTGTTTTTCTTTAAATCCAGTGTCACTGATAGACAAATTGTAACAAGAATATTTCACCTGGACTTCAGGTTTTGGGGGCAGAAGATGATGTTATTGTTTATTCCATTTTATATCTTACTAAGAGTTGAGTTAAGCACACACACATCAGTATTCAGACCTCAGATTTAACTGCAGACTAAAACACTATTCACACGTTATGTGAGGGTTATGCACGGGGGGCGGAGTTTTTCAAAAACAGAGGCGTGTCTTAGTTAAACGTGATTCTGACCTTGAACTTAATCCCATTTTTCTCACGTAATATCAGCTCAAGGGAGGAGCAGTGTTATATTTATAATGTTACAATTATAACAAGTATCAAAATATACTGGTGGTTAAAGTTGTATTTATTGTCTCTGGGGTGTGTAGTTGTGATGATGTTAATGTGTGACTCACCTGAGATCATGAACAGAAAGATCAGATAAAGTGGAGAAGCCATTTTGAGGGACATCATTGCTGGAAAGCTTCTATAGAAAAAAAAAGGAAAACCTATAAAATTTGCTTATAATAAGTCACAACAACAACATACAACCTACTAAGCTGTTAATCCTCCTTTTCTTTGGAGAAATAATTAAGTAATAACATACAATTATCACAGCATCCATCAGAAGTCTTTCATTAGCTGAGGGATTATTTATTTTAATACCACAGTGCAGCTGAATTCTGGTTTCTGATTGGTCAGAAGGTGTTGATTAATTCTCTATAATTAATCAACACCTTGTACAGTGAACGCTTCACATAAATGGATTAAACAAATGACTATAATCATTGATATGGTGAAGTTTTCTGTAAGGAGAAATTTATTCAGTGGAAGGAGTCTCCAGTGTCAGAGCTTTGTAATAGTAAGAGGTAAAGCTGTAACTTTAAGTTTTCTGACATCATCAGGACAGAGAAGTTTATGCTTTACATTACACAGAACATTAAATATAACATTAAACAGGAAAAAGTATGATGTTTATGACAAATATTCACAAGCCACAAAAGAAAACCTGTACATGAATTCACTGTTACCAAATCTACTCAGAGAAGCTCACACATGCTTAAAACATTGCTTACTTGCCATGCACTAATCTGCATAGTCTTAGAATTGTCATTATTTGCATATCAGAATCTGAGAATTGAAGGAGAAATGTTTTGGAAAGATATCTAAAGTAGAATAGTACACAAAAATCACATATATTTTACAAACCAGGATGCTTTAAAACAAAAAGATGCAGTGCTATCAGTTAAGATAAAAAATTGTCTAAAAAGAGAATAATTATGTAGATTTATTACTTGTGCATGAAGCTAAGTAAATATTTCAAGTTTAAATAGTGCATGCACTCGTGGGACAAACAGCAGTGATGATTGATTCGTGGTCTCACTGGTTCATAAGTTTCAATATTGTCACCAATAAACTCAATTAAACAGCAGAAGATTTAATCAGAAACTAAGGATGGAAAGAGCAGGTATATAGAAGACAAACTGAACATGAAATTCTAGCTGTATGAAACACATTTGATAAATGAATAGAGCTACATGTATTGGCCCCGATGGCCTTCCACACTACATCACCACAGTACCACCTACAGCCACAGCTACATAATCAGCCTTTCTCCTCTCTGCTCCTGGAGTACTCCTGCTCTACTAATGTCAGTGTTTTCCCTTTTCCCAACACACCTGATTCAACTCATCAGATAATTAACAAAGCAGACGTGAGTGTGTTAAAGCAGGAAAATGCTATATAAGATAACATTACTCCTGTAGCAGGACTCAGAAACATGACAATAGGCGTGGGCCACATGACCAAAATATCAAATCACACTTCATAATATACATGAAGACATTTTCAGGGTACACAATATGTATCACTATATAAACACTTGCTAAGGAACTGTCAGCAAAATAACAAAAAAAAAAAAGAAACTGTTTTAGAAACTACACTTACTACGGCCTATCAGTCAGTCTGTGTGTTACCATGGCAACATGCAGCCTTGGCTTCTTTGGGATCTATTTCTATCGACGGAGCAAAAATAACCCAAATATTTGGCCATATTGTGTCTGCCATGTCAGTTACTTGATATTAATGTCTTATTAATAGAATTGTCACACTTGCAATCGTGCTGTTTATCTGTGGCCTCGTGCCTACGGCCACATCACAGCCACGCCCATATTCAGTTTAACAGTTTAACACATTCTTGCTCATGTCTTATTGCTTAATTGACTTTAAAAATAATTATTTATCATTAAAAGTAAGGAAATAAAAAATATTAGTAAAAAATTGCAACATTTTGCCATTTTAAATATCCAATACAAATATTTTAACATCGAGTTTGAAATTATTATAAAAAGAACACAAAAAGCCACAATTATCACAGACACAATTCATCATGAAATCAGTATTATATCCATAATTCCCAGCACAGATAAGCGATCGGTAAAATCGATAAAAGTTGCCAAAAGTCACGTAGTTCCCAATTTAACAGCACAAACTACAACCGTGTTGGAAAAACAACACTGAGCCTCTCTCTGGTCAGGAAATGTACATATACTGAGGAAATTTAGTAAAATATTAAACATTAATGTTTTCTTACTGTGCCTTCTCGACCTTCATGTCCAGCAACCAAACTACGACTAAAGAAAAGCGTGAGAGAAAGAGTGTGTGGTTAAGAGGTGTTGCTGATGTGTGTGAAAACACGCCTTTTTGTTTCCTCTTTATTGCTCCCTAAATGTATTTTTAAGAAACCCTAAGAGACTAGCACTGAAGCAGAGAGTTTTCGCCTCGAGTAGGATGAAGTCATTTTTGGGTAATGTGCTGCGTGCTTGTGCATTTATTACCTCAGATGTTTCATACAAAAGCAAATTAATTACAATAGATTACTTTTTATTAATTAAGCCAAAAAACTTTACTAGCATTTTCAAACATGTGTTACTGCATCAGCAAGACTGTCTTTGCACCAGAGTAAAAACTGTGCATGCATTGTGTACAGTACATTTTAACACATCAGTCCAATGTGTGAATGAATCAACCCATTGCCATGCCAACTGAGGAAATGAAACAACACCCCAAACCACAAAACACACACTACACAATGTTTAAAACTGTCTGTTTTATTTTTAAAATGAGTACTTTATAGATATTATGAGTATTTATCTAATTGTGTGGTATATTTTATCTTTCTGTCTTTCTTAGACTTTCTATCCTTCCTAATGTGATACAACAAGCATTAGGTATTTTTATCATCTATATTTAAATTACGAAGTAAGCCAATACCCTTTATAAATAAACAGCTTAGCTCATTGCTTGAAAATGATCTAATGCTGATGCTAATCTTTGCTAACGCTAATCTTTGCTAATGCTAACTCTAGTTGAAATCTACTCTAGGGGCCTCCGTACATCCTGGGGCAGATCTCTGTGAACATGGGCAGGAATGGGGTCAGCTCAGGGAGTAAAAAAAAAAAAATTATTCAAATGTTGAACCAGCTACTTAACCTTTAGACTCTGGACTAATGCAGCTTTAACAGGAAGTGTTGGTGTTGACTTGTCCTGTAGTGCAGTACCGCTGCTCTGCCACAAGGGGCAGTCATGAGTTACTTTTCTAAACACTAATCTCACATTTCAATCCTGTCTTCAATGCCTCCCTTCATCACTCTGAAGTGTGTATTACCTACATCACACGGGTGTCAGTGTGTAGTGTGGAGAAGATTTATAATATAATATTGAATATAATAGAAGAATACCGAAAGTAATACTGAATATTGCATCAGTATAAGTTTAGGATGTTGTGAAAGGAAAAAGCTCCCAATTCCTGAGAAGACAGATTTTTATTTAATAGTGATTGAATGTATTATGAAATGAAAGTTTCTGTTTGTGTAAGCAGAACTCAGAATAAATGTGTGTAAAGTAGCTCTTTCCACATGACTGAGTGAAATGAACTCAACAGCTCCTCCTTCAGGCCAAAGGAGTCACAGCAGGAGATGGTCATAGAGAGAAACACATTAACCCAGTGTTAGTTATGGCTTTACACGACTGTAAACACTGATACACACCGGCATGATGAAGTAAAAAAAAAAAAGTAGGTGGTCATTTATCATACACACTTCAAGTAAATGACCTCATTTAAAGACACACTGCACCAGTGTATACGTGATAAACATTATACACAATTATCCATAACATTAAAACCACCTGCCTAATATTATGTAGTTCCCCCTTGTGCTGCCAAAACATCTCTGACCTGTCGAGGCATGGACTCCACAAGACTTCTGAAGGTGTGCTGTGGTATCTGGAACAAGATGTTAGCAGCAAATCCTTTAAGTCCTGTAAGGGGCCTCCATGGATCAGACTTGTTTGTCCAGCCCATCACAGATGCTCGATCAGATTGAGATCTGGGGAATTTGGAGGCCAAGTCAACACCTTGAACTCTTTGACATGTTTCATAAACTTTTCCTGAACAATTTTTGCAGTGTGGCAGGGCGCATTATCCTGCTGAAAGATGCCACTGCCATTACGGAATACAGTTGCCATGAAATATTGTACTTGGTCTGCAAAAATGATTATGCACGTGGTCCGTTTCAAAGAAACATCCATATGAATGCCAGAACCCAAAGCATCACACTGACTCTGCCGGCTTGTCTTCTTCCCATAGTGCATCCTGGTGCCATCTCTTCCCAAGGTAAGCAATGCACACGCACCCAGCCATCTACATGATGGAAAAGAAAACTTGATTCATCAGACCAGGCCACCTTCTTCTATTGCTTGATGGTCCAGTTCTGAGGCTCACATGCCCATTTAAGGTGCTTTTGGTGGTGGACAGGGGTCAGCATGGGCACTCTGAGAGGTCTGCAGCTACGCATCCCCATATGCAGCAAGTTGCTATGCACTGTGTGTTCTGACACCTTTCTATCAGAGCCAGCATTAACTTTTTTCAGCAATTTGTGCAACAGTAGCTGTTCTGTGGGATCAGACCAGATGGACTAACCTTCGCTCCCCACGCACATCAATGAGACGTCCATGACCCTGTCACTGGTTCACTGGTTGCCCTTCCTTGGACTACTTTGGTACACACTAACCACTGCATACTGGGAACACCCCACAAGACCTGCCGTGACCTGACCCAGTCATTCAGCCATCACAATGTGGCCCTTGTCAAAGTCACTCAGATTCTGACGCTTGCCCATTTTTCCTTCTTCCAACACATCAACTTCTAGAATTGACTGTTCAATTCAATTCAATTCAGTTCAATTTGTATAGCGCTTTTAACAATGGACATTGTCACAAAGCAGCTTTCCAGAAATAAATCCATTCAAATTGAATTAAATGATAATAAATTGTAAATATGTGAATTTATCCCTAACGAGCAATCCAGAGGAGACGGTGGCAAGGAAAAATTCCCTGAGACGATATGAAGAAACCTTGAGAGAACCAGGCTCAAAAGGGAACCCATCCTCATCTGGGTGCTAACAGATAGTGCAATTATAAATAAATCCCTTCTACAACTGTGTACTACATGGACAAATAGTGCAATTGTGCATCCAGCAAATTCATTAGAGTTTTCACATGAAGTCTGGTTTGTTAAACCTATTCACTGTCCACTGACGGAGACCTGAGTGTTCACTTGCTGTCTACTATATCCCATTGTAACAAGATAATCAATGTGAGTCACTTCATCTGTCATTGAGTTTAATGTTATGGCTGATTGGTGTATATTTATGTGTTTCACTGAATCCTGTAAGTCTTATTGAGGATGAGGCTTCTTTTTTAACATCCTGAGATACAAATAAAGAAATAAAATAGAAAACACAAAATAGACATAAAATAACAGACATAAACTAGCAAAAGTAATATTTACAATAAAATATACTAAAGCTTGTGATTAAATATTTAAATATGCTACTACATATGTAATAAACATAATGATGGTAAATTATCATAAATATATTACAAAATATAACTGTTATAAACTTATAAATGAGCAAAAGCATTTATTATCATATAGCATGTTGCATGTAACTGTCGTCGCTATTCCGTCATGTTGGTTGCTTTCCCAGACTTTGTAAGGAAGCAATTTTTGAAACTGGAGTTTATGAATTTTAATTGAATACTCATGCTTTAGACGGAAGCTCTTTGGATTAAAGATTTTTTCTGGAATTATATTGATGTTTAACCTGGATTTTTAACTAGGATGCAGAGTTCATAATGAGTCCTTCACATATCCAAACTGTGAATGGCAGCTAACAGTTCTGACAAATATTTACACTTTACACAATATTCTGCAGTTCTGTTGTTTAAACTTGTCATTATTTGAGTTCTTATCGATTTCATAAAGCAAGTGTCCAGAAGACATCAGAAGGTATGAAGACAGCTTTACACTGTATGATTTTCAGCCCGATTTTGCTGACACAGACAAAACTTACACGTGAGCTGAGACCGGAGGTCTTACAACGCATAATGTGACACGCTCACCAGCATATGATTAAGTGCAACTGGTCTGGCAGGATGAGATCTCTTAAAGCACTGCTGAAATCTCACAGTGTAAAACCAGCTTAATTTACAAATTAGCCATCGACGTTTCTAGAAGCTTTCCACTGACCAGGTGGGAGCTGTGGTGAGGTTGAATAAATGGGTGAATGTTGATTAATTCACTCTGCTGTAGATCACAGTGGGATCCTCAGCATTGGAAGGCCTGCAGAAAGAGAATAAATGATCAGAGTAAGATCCAGCAGAAGATCATTTCCAGCTCTGTTGGAGTGGAGGAAATAGACAGGCTCCTCTCACCTGTAGTCAGCACCGGTGTGAGTAAATCTAATACTAGCGTACTGAACCTCCTTGTCCTCAGAGCCAGAAGCTTTCAGAGCAGAACTCTCAGCGCTCCCGGGGTCACTGGCACTCCGGCATACAACTCTGGCATACAGGACTTCATCCTGATTGGCCGAAGCTGAATCAGGTACAGTGTTGATTGGATTTGTCATTGCTACATTGGCATAAATATTATCCTGAGGTGGGAGAACATGACATCACAGAGGAGTGAAAATGGTGAACATCTAACTTCACACCACAGGACTGCTGAATTCTAGATTGTGATTGGTCAGAAGGTGTTTATTAATTTTCCATAATAGGAGCTCTGTTACTTGTTATAATGCATTATCTGATGTCAGAACTGATTTTTTTTTTCGATTTTATTAACTTTAAGAGATAGAAAAAAGAGAGGCTGGATAAATATGTATGACACGATCTTTATTAAAAATTAATTGTTGGTAAATTGGTATAAGAGGAATAAAGCAGTTGGTAACAGTAACTCCTCTTCATCACACCACCTCACTGTTGATTGTTCTACTAAAACAGCAACACACTGTAGTGTTTAAATGGCGATATAAATACACAGCTCAACAATTAAATCTGTAATAAATATGTACATTTATTTACCTGTTTTAAACTTTGCTCTGCTGTTGACCCAATTCTTTTATTTTTCCTGTTGAAAAAGTGTATTAAACAAATTAATAAACAACATATCAACATTGAATGACATATGTGAAATACATTAGTCCTGACTCTAACACTAAACATTCATAAACTTGTGCAGTTAAAAACAGGAGTGTTTACTAGTAAACTATTCATACAGAGCTGGACAACAGACAATTCTGTAAAAAAAAAAAATCAGACAATGAGCAAACTATAGTTTTTACAATATGGTAAAAAAAAAAATCTTGTATTTTCTTACCTTATAAACAAGAAGGCGACAATCAGACAAACACACACAAACACAACAGCCCCAACACCTGCGTACACACCTAAGCTCTGAGACCCTGTGTGGACGATGATGTGATAATGATTCAGTGTTAAATATTTATCAGTGTGATTCTGAGTTATAGATTTACATCATCGTACTCACCGTTTAAAGTGACGGACACTGCAGCTGATCTGTTAGAGCCGTGTTTATTCTGAGCCTCGCAGTAGTACTGTCCACTCTGTAGAGCTCTGTAACTCTGTCCAGATCCTATAGGTGACGATTCATTCCCCTTAAACCAGGTGTAGTTCTCCACAGGTGGATTAGCATCACTGCTGCAGGTCAGAGTCACTGAACTGCCCTCCACTATCTCACCAGAGGAGTTGATGGACACTGAGACGTTCTTTGGAGGATCTAAAATGGGTAGGGAAGTGAGACTTTAAATCTGTGATAATTTTATCTCTTATTGGCCGGGAGGAGATCTTCAGCTTTAACTTACACAGAACATTCAGAGTTACACCGATGGAGTCCTGATGTCCGACTTCATTACTGCACTTGCACTTGTACTCTCCGCTGTCCTCAGTGCTGATGTTGGAGATGTTGTAGGTCTTTCCTTTTCCTACTGATGTCGTCCCCTTAAACCAGGTGTAGGTCTCGACAGGTGGGTTAGCATCACTGCTGCAGGTCAGAGTCACTGAACTGCCCTCCACTATCTCACCAGAGGAGCTGATGGACACTGAGACGTTCTTTGGAGGATCTACAGCAAAGCAAATTCAAAACAGTATTTGGTACTATTAGGTGCACAAACAAATCAAGTAAAAATACTGTACTTAAATAATGAATTCAAAGTAATGAATTAACACCTGCACATCTCTTTAGCTCATCAGGAAGAAATGGATTGTATACAGCAACAACCTCTGAGTCATTTGCACTTCCCAACAAAATGTAAATAAATATTTATATGATCAAAACAATTAGAAGGGTGCATACTGTAATTTAAAAATTAATTAAAAGGTCCATCGCCTCTACTAATGTTTTTAACATTGCAAAAAATCTAAAGGTGAATGATTGGTGAGTGAGTATTTAAACATGGTTAAATAATGAATATATTAGTTGAGTTGGTTTTACATTTTTATTTAACTTTTACAAGCTGTACGTTTCTTTTTTTTTTTTTTTTTTTAGACTGATATGTTCTTTGGGGACTCTAAATGTTGTCACTGAACTGCCCTCCACTATCTTACCAGAGGAGATGATGGACACTGAGACGTTCTTTGGAGGATCTAGAGAGCTCCATGATAAGAGTGAGGAAAGCAGTTCATGATCATAATCAATGTTTATTTATTTATTTTTTTTGTACTTTCATCAAAACTTGAACACAATGTGATTTCTAACCATTTTCAGCAATAAATAAATAAACAATTAAACTAGCTGGTTTAGATGTTCCTAAGCCAAAAAAAAGATAAAGGCTTTGTTCTAATTACCACCCTATTTCACTAATCAACACGGGTATTAAAATCATCAGCAATTACATTAGCTTCTATAATTGCATCAGTTATCTCATCTCATTCATCCAGATCAAACAGGCTTCAATCTTGGCCATTCCAAGATTTTAGTAATGTGATGTAAATATTGTTAATGTCACTTAATAGTGTGCCTTATATACTTGTTTTATTATTTTATTTCATGTTTGTGGAGAAATTTATTAAAAAGATACGCATGTATGTGAGTATATAGTAGCTAAAACATCTAGTTCATGTGTGCATGGAATTTGACAACCTGTGAGGAATTTTTTTTTTTTTATTTTTGCCCCATTTTCTACCTAATTTAGTCATTCCCATCTGTCAGCCATCCCTCCCGTATCACATGCCAGCTACCAACCAGGGAGGATGAAGACTAACACATGCTTCCTCTGAGGCATGTGAAGGCCGTCGACTGCAGCTTTTTGAACTGCTGCTGTTCATGCAATGTCAGGCAGCGTAACTCTCTCAGAGGAAAGCGCTGTCTACCCACTTCTGCATGCAAGAGCTCACAGACGCCCATGATTGGCTAGTATCATTGTGATTGATAGGAGAGAGAGAGTAATCCCCTCCCTCCCCGAGAGCATGGCCAGTTTTGCTCTCTTGGACTCCTGGCCAAGAACATCTGTGGCATCATCAAGCCTGCACCGTCAAGCTGCCTAAAATCAGTCAGCAATAATGCAGCTACACCACCTGTATTTCACTAGATGCAGAAAAAGCTTCTGACCGAGTAAACGGGACTTACCTTCTTGCTGCACTCTAAACAGTTGTTTTTGCGAAATCATTTCTTAGTTGGATCAGAGCAATTCATCACTCACCCAGGGCCATGAGGGACCAGGCAAGGATGTCCACTCTCTCCATCTCTTTTTGCTTTATGAATAGAACCATTAGCTGCAGCAATACGTCATGACAGCGTCACAGGTATGAAAACGAATAATCTGACTCATTATATAAATCTGTATACAGATTACAGTGTGTTGCCAGGAAGAAGGTATGGTGCCCGTAAGGGAGGTGCAGAAGAACCAAAGGGTCCTAAGGATCACACACTCTGGGAACTGTCTGGGGTGCTCTATGCTCTGGACCTTATACCGCACCCTCCATGTGGACACAGCAGTTCTGTCAGCAGCAGCTACTTCAGCAGAACTACACATTGCTTACTAGCTAAAGGTACCGTATCAATGCATGCTCCCCAGCAACCCTAACCTCTGTCTCCTCCTGACTGCTGTGGTGAACACATGGGTCAGTGCACTGCAGAAATGGTGTGACTAAAGACAGCCTCTTAGTCATGGGGAAAGGACAACACTCTGAAACAGTACAGGAACAGGTCTCTGATATCTAACCCCCAAGCTCCAGCTCAGACAAACAACCGCCTCCTGCCCCCAACACCCCCTTCTTGCCTCTGAGGAGAGTCAGATGAATACAAAGGCAGAGGATATTGAGATATGCTGGAAAAACACTGGGTGGATCTGATGAAAGACCTGATAAAGCAAATACACAAACGCAAAAAGCTAGCTCTTCAGCTTAGTGGTAAAGCCATGCAATCCTCATCACCTCGTCTGTTTTTTTGTTTTTATGAGCCACACTAACATTATGACTCAGTCATTCATTGAAATACATCAATGCCCCGCCCCCACCCCAGTTTTTAGTTTTACAATATATAAGAAAAGATAAGTAAAGCTCACATCTGACGCTGAGGGTTTGTGCAGGAGAGGGGAGATGTTCATATCCTCTTACAGCACAGCTATAACTGCCTGCATCCTCACTGCTGACCCGCTGCAGGTGGACTTCATTGCTCTTGGTGGTCTTTGTGGTTAAACCACGGCTGTTTTTGTACCAGATGAATGTGGGATCAGTCAGACTGCAGGTGGTTTTACAGGTCAGAATGGCTGATTGTCCCTCTGTCACTTCTGCAGGAGCGATTACCTGAAGATCTTAAACAACGAGAGAAACATTAAATCAGGAAAGCTCTCCCGAAGCAAGTAAAACATCTACTTATAAAATTCTGCTCTCTCAAAGTGTTTTTCTATCTAATAATATTCATTTCATTATTATTTTCAGTGGTTCTAACCTTCTCAACTATGGAGGCTAGTAATTTTCCCCCAAGCACCTATCATTCAATTCATTTTAGTAAGAACATGTTAGTGATCTTCATTAATCTGGTACAAAACTCTCACACTCCTGTATCTAAAGAGAGATTATGGTCTGAGTGATATATGTAGAAAATAAGATGATTTTATTTACCTGTAACAGTGAGTGTAACTCCAGGAAAACCCAGGAATCTTTCTTTTTCTTCGTTTGTTATGATTCTGAAGCAGTACTTGTGTTCATCTGTTTTCTTCACGTCACTCAGTCTGAGGGAGAAGTGTTTCTGTTCATTTCCTAAATACTCCACTCTGTCTGAGTAACCTGATTCATTACGCAGATCAGTCGGCTCTATACCTGGAACTGGGTTTATTAACCAAAACCTGTTCTCCACTTTAAGACGTGTTGGGTGTGTGTAAGTGCCGTTCATAAAAACTGTAGATCCTTTTATAGCACAGAGATTTAGTTGGCTGTATTTCACACTCCATTCATTCCCAAGAGCTCCTGAAACATGATACATGAAAGAGGTGATTAGAGGTCATTATCCTGAGCCCCATAAAACACTGAGTTAGCTTACAGCTTCCCTTCTGTCCTCTGGAACTCGGGGTTGGAGAAATAAAAACAATTTTATATTGGTATGTCACTACATTATGCCTTCCACACTCATTATTCAGCAGCACATAAAATAGCACTGGATTAGGATGTTTCTCCTCCAATGTCCTCTGAGCAAAAAAAAAAAAAATAAATCTTAACAAATATTGATAGTTAAATATGTATTTATTGTGTCCAGTGTGTGTGACTGAGAATGTAAACATATGACTCACCTGTCATCAAGAGGAGAAAGATCAGACAAAACAGAGAAGCTGTTTTAAGGGACATCATTCTTCTATAATGATTCTATATGCAACTAAGAACAAAAAATTAAATTACACCAAGTTAAAAAAAAACACCATACATGCTAGTAAGCAGTTAAACCTTTCTTTAGATAAAATGATATGTGACTATGTGAGGAGATGTTTATTTATGGAAGGAGTCTCCAGTGTCAGTGCACTGTAACAGTCAGAGGTAAAGCTGTAACTAAGTTTTCCAACATCTTCAGGACAGAGGAGTTTACGCTTTGCGGTTTCTTAGTAACGTGACAAGCTGTGTTTCTTTTGCATTATTAACTTCAAGAGAGAGAAAAAAGAGAGGCTGGTGAAGGAACGACTGTTTATAGCAGCTATAATGTAAGTGAGAACAGGAACTGGTTTCATGACTTTCCACAACATAAACTGTAACTATAAACAGATAGAAAAGTTGGCAAATTGCTGTACTATAAGAGGAAAAAAAAAAAAAAAACATGGCGACGTGCTGTTGTGGGAAAATAATCAACTTCAGGGTGGTGACAGTAACTTTGTTTCTTCACACCACTCCATCACTCAGTAGTTTACACCACACACAGTGTTTCATTTCCTACACAATAATCACACTATATTCTAATAATATTAGGACCACTCTAAGTATTTAGAGAAATTTTAATTATTCACAACAGTCAAACATTCACAAGCTACAAATGAAAACCTGTGCATGAATTCACTGATACCAGCTCTAGTCAAAGCAGCTAATGCATGATTAAAGTGTGCTTAATTGCCATGCACTTATCATCGCTCATCAGTCAGTTTCATTTGCCCCATACAATTTTGTAAAGTGCTGTGTCCAGTGGTAGCTGGTGGTGATATTAGATGGCACGGCTAAAATCTATCAATAGCTCAACAATTAAACTATTAGGGTTAATCAACACATTGCATTCTGAGGTCTCATTAATAAAATAATAATAATAATAATAATAATAATAATAATAATAATAATAATAATAATTAAAGCTGCAATTGGGGGGGGGTGGCAAGCAGCCAGACTCGATGAGCCGTACATTTACAGATGCTCTACAATTGTTGCCTAAGCAATCACAGGAAAGCAGAGAGAACTCCAGGCAAAGGGATTCAAGTATTTAAACCATGAAAAATCATTTGATAACTTTTGTAAGGCATGAAACAAGTTTCAATCAATTTCAAATTGGCAAACAGGAAGTATTCTTGGAATTCAGACACTGATAAGCATTCACTTCAGCTTACCCTAGGGAATTATAAGAATGCAGAACTGTGAATGTAGAACTGTGAAATTCTTAAAATGAAATTAGGTCATTATACTTTTGGGGACATTAGGGTGAGGTCCTAAAGATCAAGTCTCATGACAATATGCAAATGTCTTACTGAGATACAGCTTATCATCCTGTTTGATGCATTTGCCAGTCTGTTATGGGAGAACAGTTTTGAATATCAAAGTTCCATTGAAAGTTTTTGTTTAGACAGGTCTCAAGATGATGTGAGCCAAAGTTGGTGAAGATTGGACAAAATTTGGTGGAGAAGTAGCAAAAATGGCATTTTTTAGCATGTTATTGTAAGTTTTGACTAGTACGTGGCACTGGCATGACATTTGTTGCATAGCTTCAAGTCCTGGCCCTGAAGATGCTTACCAAGATTTGTGTCAGTGTGCAAAGTTGTTTTTGAGACACAGTCTCACTTCCTGTTTGGCAGCTTCGCTGTCAGATCCATTGGACCATTACGGGCAAACCGTTTGGAATATCAAAATTCTTTTGATAAATTTTGTGAGGCTGACTCTGAAGATGACAGATGCCAAATCTGGTGATGATTGGATAAATTTTGTAGGAGGAATGGCAAAAGTTTCAGTTTTTGAAAAACCGAAGATGGCGGAACATCGAATTAGGCGGATTTTAAATTTTGGACACATGGTTCAAAAGTTATGACCATAAATTATGGTCATAACAAATTTCACAACTTTTTACCAGACTGTTCAATGGGCTGCCAAAGACACCTTAGCCAGAAGAAGAAGAAGAAGAAGAAGAAGAAGAAAAGGTAAAATAACAATACGGCGTCAACGCACCTTTGGTGCCTGGCGCCTTAATAATAATAATAATAGTAACAATAATAATAATAATAATCATCATCATCATCATCCTGTAAGTTGCGTTGGGTGTTTGTAACTGAGACTGAGTCTGTAACATGTCTACTGATGACGTATTACCAAAAACATCACCGAAACAGGCTTAAAGATTATAGCTCAAATTACGCTCAAATGTGATCTGCATCATTTTTACTATTTTAAATAATCTGTACAAACATTTAAATATGTAATCTTCTGCCTGCAGAGTGCCTACTGGACCCTCATGTGCAATGGCCAAATAAAGAAAAGTGTGAGAGAAAGTGTGTGTGCTTAAGATGTGTTGCTGATGTTATTTTGCATAAACACTCCATAATGTTTACTTTTTTCTGAATTAGTCACTTCAACAGAATGCTGCATTTTATCACATCTGCATAATTTATCACAATATTAGACTAATGACCGCTCATTTAGTAACTATAAAACATGAAACTTTTTTCTTACCTTGCCTACTTGACCCTCATATGCAACAGCAGACAGAGAATAAAACAAAACGTGAGAGAAAGAGTGTGTGATTAAGACGTGTTGCTGATGTTTTACACATCATTTTGTTTCCTCTTTTCGCTGAAGCAGTCACTTTTTCTGAAATGGAGAAAATACTCAGACAAAGATACAGAGAAAAATCCACTTTTTTTTCCTCTACTCAAGTAAAATGCAATCTCAAAATAAACACGCTCAAAATATTGAAAACACTCCTAAAAGATTAGCATATTCTCATGATTAGCACTGAAGCAGAACGTTTTCAGAGCTGCTTTTTGACTCGACTGTGATGGTCATTTGCATTTTTGTTTGTAAATGAGCAGCTGCTCTGCAGCTTAATGCTTGAATGATATCCTCTGCTCAGAAGGGCTCTTGCAACAGACTTTTCACCATTTCCTTCTTCTCCTATGCAAAAATACCTTTGTGTAAATGTGACTTCAGTGATGAAGTTAACTGTGGATTTACATTGCCAGTTCTAGTCAAAGCACAGATCTATTAAAGGAGCTGCATTTATTTACTGATTTACACTTCACCCTCTCAAAAGCCCTCTCAGCATTACACAACTATTACTCTGGAAGAACTGAAGCAGCACTGGAGCACATTTTTAACCTCGAATTAGGCCGAGAAAAGAGACCGCTTAGCATGTGACCATTTATAAAGCTAACATGGTGGTTAATGTTTCCATGTGCATGATGCTAACATGCCCAGCACATCCTGTATGTAAACCTGTTAACTGGCACTAGTGATGCATCGCTCATGAACAATTCGGCTCTTTGATTCGACTCTTTTAGCTGAACGTTAAGTCAACTTGAATACCTGATCCACTTTTTTACTTCTTCTTGTAGTAAAATTGAATAAAAATGTCTGCATGGAAACCTTTTTTCAACATGTGAAATGCTGATTAGCATGATTTAGTCTTCAGTAACAGCTTTATCCTGTTCAAGGTTGTGGTGATGTTTGGTGTTGCTTTACTTAGTTTTATCAAATAAAACTTTTATTTCCAAAGCATGGGTGTCCTCTGTCGCCATGTTTATGATTTAATATAGTGCTGAATCATGTGACGTACATCCCACACATCATTTATTCAGAAAACCTATTGTAACTGTCAAAATATCACAAACTTTGTCCAGTTTAGAGCCTTTGAGAGCTGAAAGAGTCGACTCTGATCAGTCAGCTGAGCCAAACCACTTAAATGAGCAGAAATTTGCTTCATTAACTGGAGTTATTTTTGTATTGTGTACTCGTGCAGCTTCAGGACATCACTGTAGAATTGTAAGCCCTTTTTTGCCCCATCACATCAACCTAAACTCACTCAACTATCAAATCCTCCTCTAGAGGGTAGTGTAGCTCTGCTGTGTGTGGAACGGAGCAGTGGACATCTTTAACTCCAGCTGTTACACTCCATAAAAATAAAACAAGCAGCTGCATATTCACAAACAACAGCAACCTGTGAGCTCTTATGTTGACGTGCAATGAAGAGTGATGAGTGAACTGCGTTTGTCTGATCACATAACAGTCTCGATCAGATTTACAGAGTGGTATGAAATGCTTCATGTGATTTACGCTGATGATGTTGTTAGACTCCTCTCCATCTGGTGTTCAGTCAGAAGAAAACATGTTATCTTTCTTACTAATAATTTTTTTTCCCCGCATATATTTCTGATGGTTTTTATATTTCAATATATTTCTTTGTTGTGTTTTGCCCAAATTCATTTCTTTATCTGTGCTGGTGCTCTGTACACAGTTCAAATCACTGGAATCACCTGATTTATGATCTGTAGCCCAGAAACCCCACAGCAGCCTGCAGCTGGACGCACTACAATAACAGATGCACTTCATCATTCTGACCACCAGGTGTCACTATCACACACTGAGGTGAAAATATTTGAGTAATGAACTCTGGCTGCTATCACTAGTTACTTTTATACTTATATTTTTTATAAAGTGGAATTTCAAGCATTTTTTCAGCACTTTACAGGAAATATTCAGAAGGTGTTGATTAATTTTCTATAACAGCAGCTCTGGTAATAGTAGTAGTAGTAGTAGTAGTAGTGACTTGTATGATGCTCCAGTAGCACCCTGAAGTTGATTATTTTCCTAACAACAATTAGCCAACAATGACCATTTTTCAGTGTGTGTGTGTGTGTTGTAGTTAATAGAAATAAAATAAGTTCCTGTATTCAGCAGTTCTATGGTTGAGCAGGAAAAAGTGAAAGAATATATTACAGTTTCTAGTTTTAGATTTAGTCTTTTTTTAATCCATCTTGGCTCAACATCTTACCGTCCAGAACTGTGAAGATGACCTCAGTGTACACATCACTACTCACTCTGTCCTCTGCACACTAGTTATTATAATGAACAGTTATGAGCTACAAAAAAATGAAAATTAGAATCACTGAAGATGAACAACTGACAACGTGTGGTTTGGTTTAAGGAAGTGAAGATGCCCTACTTTTACATTGGGTTAATCAAGTGAAACAACAGAGCCTCTCTTTCTCACCACACACGGCTCTGTGCTGGTTGGCTCTCCCTCTCTGGCTTGTTACGGGAGGCTCTGAAGGCACACAAAAGACACACATAAGTAAACTAAGGCTAATAACACACAGGTGATAAGCATTACGCATTACCTATCGGTTCGACACGCCTTCTCTCTGTCCACAGCCGACGCTTGACCACGCCCCTGCTGCCACAGTGTGTTGATTTACTCTTTACTTTTATATATTTATCCCACAACAGTGTTAAAATCTGGATTCTGATTGGTCAGAAGGCCTTGATTAATTTTCTATAACAGCAGACCTGAGAGAACGCACAGTTTTTGGGCTCTGTACAGAATATTTAACTTGCTGCAGGTTCAAACTTGAACAAAGGGTCTCTGTTTTTCATCTGGTAAATTAATGTACAATCCATTGTAAACATTTCCTTTGTACAGTTTCATGCTTTGTTTTTACTTGTGTGTTTTAATAATATCTCATTTTATGGCTGCTTCACTGGTTTGTTGATGTGTGTGCAAATGTCACATTGACTTACAAGTTGTGAATTGGGAACAGGATAGTTCTGAATGGAAACGCACATGTACATGTACACGTGAACATAATAAGAATGTGGTTAAAACTGCATCTTTATTTAAACACATACAATGTTTAAATGATATGATAACATGATAATGATTATTTATATGCAATCACAGAAATGCCTCTGCCTTCAGCACCACTTTTTAAGCATCTTGCGTCTGGTGTTTATTTTATGTTTTATGTATTGCTGGGTTAATAGCAAAGAGCAAAATTGAAGTTTTTCATTTTAAATGAACAAACAAACAAACAAAATAATCATATTTTTATCTGTGCGGTATTCAGTAATCAAGCACTTTTTTAGATAAACCCGTGAAGGAAGCTGTTATGGTTTTCCTGCAGAAACAGAAGTGAGTGAAGAGGCCAAAATTTACCAAAAAACAAAAAAAAACAAAAACGAAACAATCAAGATGCAGGAAAAATTACAGCCAGTTTTAGTAAACCTGAGAGAAGTGATATAGATTTAAAGGTAAAGAGGTATAATACTAAATACTGATTTGGTTTACTTTTATACAGTCTATTTCTCTTTAATAATACATTATATGTCAGATTTCTTCATGTGTGCTTAAGAATTTTAACCAGTGCTTTAAATAAATAAATAAATAAATAAATAAAGTTTTTCATATTTTAGTATATTGATTATAGACAGTAATATGAACCAAAACCAGCTGGGTGTGTGAACATATTCTTTTCAGATGGTCCTATTTAAGAAGAAGAGATGTAGATGCAAACACAGCTACTATTTAGCTAAGTAAATGCACAAGTCAGTGGAAATATCCTATAAATTACAAGTGTGTGTGTGTGTGTGTGTGTGTGTGTGTGTGTGTGGTTTGTCATAAATATGAACACCATCATCAAGCCTCTAGATGCTTACCAAAAACACTCAGAGACTCAAACAATGAAATCAATGAATCTCAATAAAAAAGCAGTTACAGTGACAAACTAATTAATTGACTAATTATTAACACTATTTTATAATACAATATCTGCAACTATAATTATGGCCTTATGAAATAAAAATCATTATTATTATTATTATTATTATTATTATTATTATTATTATTGTTTTTAATCACAGGGTCCTTATATAGTTAACAGGGTTTTAGCTCAATGGTGCTCTTAGTCCCTGAACTAGTGAACTTGCATGAGGATGTGTTTTTGATAGAAACTGCAAAGTACTAGATAAGTGCATCTGATAGATACTGTATATGTAAATATAAATGCAAATGAGTATATAAATTATTCTCTTGTAGAAAGATGTTTTATTACAAGGTTGATTTTCCTGCTACTTTGAGGTTACATAGTGACAGAATGAAGAACAACTAGAAAGAGAGTGTGTGAGAGGAGGTGTTTTGTGGGTTTGTGTATGTATGTATGTATGTGTATGTATGTGTATGTGTGTGTGTGTGTGCGTGTGTGTGTGTGTTTGTGTGTGTGCGTGTGTGGGTGTGTGTGTGTTTGGGTGGGTATGTGTGTGTGTGTGTGAAAAAATTTTTTTTGGCTAATTTTACTATCCGGTTGAACAAAAAACACTAATTTCTGAGTTTGCCTTGCTTTCAGTATTTGATTCCAATGTGGCCAAAGATCCCATGTCTGTATTTAACTAGACAACATATAAACTGGAGAAAAGTGGTTTGAAATTTTGCATTTGAAGTAAGACTGTAACAACTAATCTTCAAAATTGATCAAATTTGCTCATTAAAATAATTGGCAATGAATTTAATTCATAATTCATAAAAATAGTTTGTTGTTAAAAATATGTACATTAATAAAAAATAAAATTGTAGCATTTTTCAGCACCAATGAACCAGATTCCTATTAAAAATATGAGTTCAAGCTTTGGATTCAAATCCACACACCAAATATGACAGCAAGCAAATGAATTTAGCAAAATGAATGTTTCAGTTAGTGAGACAGCCAGTGGATATTTGCTTTTATGGATACACTGTATGCCTTCTATGAATTTGGCTTGTCTGAATTGAAGAAACTGTTTCAGTGATTCCTACACATTAACAGGATGTTGTGTCAGAGGTGCACTTTATTGCTTCTGGACAACTTATGTTGTTTTTTATGGTATTACATAAATAAAATTGACATTGTCATTGACATTGACAAATGTCAGTAATATTGTAATTAGTATAACTCAACAATTCAAGGAAAAAGTCAATAGATTAATCCAAAAATAATAATCATAGATAGATAGATTTCTGAGAGAAGTGGTTTCGGTAAAGGTAGAGGAAGTTTGCACTGGGAAGCTAATTTGACTATCCTGCTGAACAGAAACAAATCAAGTAAAGGGTCTGGGGAAGAGGGAGGGGGGTGAGTGTCTGTGTGTGGACACATTAACATGGTGTGGTGTCAGAGATGCACTTTATGGCTTATTGTCAAAGATGCAAACACATTGGAGACCAGACTGAACTCCCTAAAGCAGTGTTTTTTAAACTGGACCCTAGACAGTCCACATTTTTGTTGAATCTATGGTACTGATGTGTTGGGGAGCTGGGGGGAGAGCTATAGCATGTACAACCTGAGTTCTCAGAGAAGCGACTGGGAAACACGAACAACAAGTCAGATTACTCAGACTAATTCCATCCAAAATAATGTTAATGTGTGTAGTATTTCCTTCTATACCTCAGGAAAAATGCTTCAGTGATTTTGAATGAAATGCTTCAATACACAGGATAGTTTCATGAGGTGAGTATGAACAGGAGTGAAACTAATCTAATAGATCTAGAAATCATAGTCTTTTTAAACTAAAAATGACAGACAAGGAGATGAATTATGAACTATGAATTAACTTGAACTAGAGGAATCATTAACATTATTGAAGTTCAGTATTCTATGGGGCATACTGGGACTGTATTCAAGGAAGAACTAGAAAATACAATGTGAGAGCACTGAAGGACTGAAATCATTCATTAATTCATTCTTTCATTCAATTTCCTTCCATTTTTCATGGTGGGAGTCAGGGTGGCAACAAGCCGAGGAGGTCAGTCCAGGCTTCTCCATCCATAGCTACAGATTATAGCTCCTCCTAGGGGATCCCAAGATGTTCCTGGGTCAACTGTGAGATATAATCTCTCCAGCAGGTCCTGGGTCTGCCCCAGGGTCTCCAGTGGGATGTGCCTGATACAGATCTACTGGGAGCTGACTAAGAGGCATCCTTGCAAAATTCCCAAATCATCTCAAATGGCCCCTCTCAATTCAGAGGAGCAGGAGCTCTTCTCTGAGGTTATAGGGTGAGGATCTTCTCTGTCAAGCTTCGCACCATATAATAAAGTATAAGCCCACAAACCCTGCAGAGAAACCTGATTTGAACTGCTTGTACTCATGACCTTTTTCTTTAGGTCACTACGCACAGCTTGTGACCATAGGTGAAGACAGGGACGTAGACTGATTGCCCGCAAACTGAGCTCCTGCTTCCCCACACAGACTGGCATACCGACTGAAACACTGGTGCAGCTGATATGATCCATTTGTCAATCTCACATACCATCACTCACGAAAAAGATCTTAACGTACTTAAAGTCCTCCACCATAGGCAAGTTCTCTCCCCTCACCTGAAGGGAGAATACCACTCTTTCCTGTGGGAGAACCATAGCCTCAGACTTGAAGATGATGATTTTCATCCCAGCAGTGAAACGGTCAAGTGTGTGTTTGTGTCAGAGGACCAGTTCAGAAGGTGCTAAAAACATTATCTGCCAATAACAGGGATGTTACCTCCATACTGGACACAGGCAAGGACTGTGGCATGAGTATTTTTCCCCATTTTTCTTCTTACATTTGGTCACCTGCTAATTTCCACACACTTCAGAGACACATGAAGCCAGCCAAATTTTCTCTCTTTACTCCCTGAAAATCATTTGCAGTCACGTTGCAGTTCAGGCAGAGCAGTCACGTTGCAGAAGGTGGGGTGATTTGGAGTCTGGGAATTGAAGTTCAATTAGAGAAGGCCTACCACCATCAAACTACAGTTTATAAGATTTAATGGAACATGGGAAACTATTGTTATATTTGACACAGAATTATTGCTTGAGTGTCACAGTCAAAACCTGAGTTTAGATATGAATATAGGAAAGTAGGCTTATATTTCCAGATGTAAGGAGAATGACGACTCGACTATGTAGAGCTAAAGGTGTTAATCCAAAGATGCACACAGAGTGAGAAAGAGGCTCAACATCATAACCACGACATTTGACTATGGTCTGACTTTCCTGGAATATATGCAGATTTCTTCGACACAGCACTAGTTAAAGAGAAGAGCCTTTGTTTGCTTCAGTGGAAAGCTGAACGGCATTGTCGTGGAAAGTCATAAACATCTGCAGTACGCGTCTTTCTGCCGCTATGACCGAAACCCAGGCCAGACTCTGGCATGCTCCTATTAACTTGCATAGTAAAATAGTTTAGCAAAAATTTTACACAGTTTATATTTAACGTGATTTAAGGAAACTTCAAAATCTTTACATTGATGACTTTTCAATTTAAAGTTTTTAAAGTACCTCTCTAAAGCCAAACATGAGACACAAAGATGGGAGAGAAGCCACACCCAGCTACGACTGCTTTCTTGTTGGTCCTTGTGTTGATGATGTCATCACCACTGTTCAGTTGGACAGACCTGAGCTTGTCCACAATCTCAGTCTCTCCATACGTCAGCACAGAACAAGAAGGAGAAAGATGAGCTCTTTTTGGCCATGTGAGTATCCACTCCTTATTCTTCATTCTAAACTAAATCTATACGAAGAAAAGACACAGCACAAAATTTAATTTAGTAATATATCAGGATTTTTTTTGTACTAATAACAGGGCTTACCATGATTCTACTGACTGTACTCACAAACATCAGCACTGCTCAACACCGTAAGTTTAATAAATGTATGTGTGTGTTTGTGTGTGTGTGTGTATATATAATGAGCAAATGATGGCACAGGAGGTCTCAGGAGTGCATTTGTTGTTAACTGTTGTTAATTCTTGCTAATTTTCTGACCAATGATTTGTTTTTAAGGCCATTAAAAGCTTAATATTTACCATTTTGGGCATATTTATATCCTTCCTTTAGTTTTAAAGTATCATTTTAGTTAATTTTAATTTAGTCTATTACCACATTACCCACTACCTTTTATGTTTTGATTATTATTATTCATTTATTTATCCTTTAATTATAAACACAAATTATTTTGACTTGTAGCTAGAAGAAAACAGTGTCCATTTCAGGAAACTTTAGAGCTCAAATTTGACTAAACAAACATTCTATTGTCCATCTATTTATTTGAATTCATCATTAGTGAAAGATTTGTTCAATTTCTATCACTGAGTTGAAAAATAAAAGTTTTTGAATTTGTTGAGCTATGAGTTATGAAGTAAAGAATAAAACACTGTATCAGTGATTGCATGCATTTTTTATGCGGAGTTTTGCTGTACAAGTGAATGAGCTGTAACTATAGAAACTATATAACATAAAACAATAACTTTCTGACCAACCACAATAGAGAATTCATCAGCGCTGTGGTCTAAATTTGCTTAATCTTAATCTCAAGTACAAGATTTCTCTTTGTAACACTTATAATTTAGCTACATTAATAAAACATATTTATATCTCCTTCACAGCTTCATGTATAAATTATCGAAACATATCTGAGCCATGGCGGAATGTTGGCTTTTGCTCCATCTCTTGTAATAAAAGTGACAGTAACCTGAAGGAAGGATGGTACCGCTTCATTGGTGTAGGTGGAGACCAGGTAGTCTCTTCCTGCGCAAGTGCACTGAATAACAAATATGGAAACATAACGAGTTACAGTTACAACTTATTCACATGTAATTCAAGCATCAACTACACGGATTATATGACCTGCAACGAAGGATTCACTGTCTACTTCCTCCGGCCCACCAAAGAAACTTACGCTACACGTGAGAAAAACTTGCTTTGATTAAGCTAAAAAAAATGTATCAATGTTTTTGATATTCGTTATATATTCTCATCAGTTCATTCTGTGCATTTCTGCTCATTTTATGGTTACAGCCTTTAGCACTTGTTTAATTATTAAGATACAATTAATATAGTTTGTACAACTTTGTTTACAAGCAGTGAACATATAAACAAAAAAATCCATACATTTTTATTAAGTTGGCATGTTACATTTTTGTTCCTTACAGTTATTGCAGTTTAAAACCCTTAAATCCCTGAAATCCCTACGTCACTGCTATATACAAACAAATAAAATATCAATAATTTAAGAGTTTAAAAAAAACTAGCTTTAATTATTGTTTTATGCTTATGACTGTTAGCAATAATGTTATTAAGATACAATTAATGTTGTTTGGAAACAATGCAAATATGAAAAACGTCAAAGATTTTGAATTTTACGTTTTTGTTTTGGATATTGCAGTACTGAAAGCCCTGAAATCCTTGCTTTGCTGCTTCAAACAAACAAACAAAAATCCCACAAACAAACAAACAAACAAATAAATCCAATGATCAGATAAATAAATAAATCCAATGAATAAAGGAATAAATAAATAAAGTCAACAAACAAACTAAATAAATAAATAAGCAAACATTTAAATAGATTTGATGAGTTTATTTTTTAATAGCTTTAATATTTTGTAAATGCAGAATAAATTTACCTGAAAACTATCATGATAAAATGAATGGTTGCAGCATTGGAAGCCTCTCAACACATTATTTTAATTTCTGAACATTAAAAATAGCAACAATTAAACCAATAGAATTATTGTATATTAATTTGTACCTGTATTGTAGCTAAAGCGAGAACATACAAATGTTCATAGATCATCTCACTGTAGCCTGAAGCTGCAAAGACGCGAGTTATTATCACTGGAAAAGAGGTCAGTTTGGTTATTTGTTTGATTTAACAGTAATCCTCCGGTCCGCAGGTCATTCATCCTGCAGCAATTCTTCTTCCTGTGGAGAGCATGCTCAGTGTGGTACTGTTTATGGCAGCTGTGTGTGTGACCCTGGCTTAGTCGTGCTTGAAACCTCATCAAGAAATGACACGTACGGATGCAAAGGTATGAGCTCTGTGTAAAAAAACAAAACAAAACAAACAAAAAAAACCCTTAAAAACCACGCACGGTGAAGTCATACTGTTCTGCAGTGTATATCACTAGACTTAGGATGAAATGCATGAGAAAAAGATGATCTAATTCAGCTTTTGAGACATTGTCAAAATTATAATTTATTACCACACTCTCTTTTTTTTTTCCAGTTCTCAGAGTGTCTGATGGCTGCCAGGTAAGACTGAATGAAACAGTTCTGCCACTGTTTGGCTTTGTAATATTATTTTTTAAAGTGAATTTTTAGCATTTTGTCCGTCTTGGTTTTCATCTTTGGTGGTTGTAAATCTTGATGTAAATGGTTTACATAATGGATTAAATGCTATGGCACCTTGCACAGTAGTTTTATTATTATTTTTTAACCATCAATACATCAGTTGGCAGCATATTCTGGGTTTTATTACTATACTGAAGCTACTTGATCAAACTGAGAAAAATCAAGTGTGACAATTTCATTTTATTGTGCAGTAATTTTTGCACACAATAAAATGGACATCCTTTGTAGAAAGATTTTGCTTTTCTATTTTTAAACCAATCTCATTAAAAAGCAGTTAACTTTACTGTAAAATAAAATTTTAAAAAAGATATAGATATGGTACTCTGCTACATTTGGTTGTTAGTTTCTGAAAATATTTAGCTAGCTAGTTTTGATGTGCTACACCGTTACCTGGCAAGTAGCTTGTTACTGGAAATGCTACATTTAAAAAAAAATGTAGCTGTAGTTGAAGGATCAGTTGCACTGATATTTGTAGTTAACTGGTAGTATTATATTATACCCATATTGCATCAATTTTCTCAAAAAAGCAATTTTACTGGCAAGGCTAACATTTTAGTAATGTGCTCGGTTGATTTTTAAAACATTTACAGCATTTATGAATAGATGGAAATGACATGACACTTTTAGTTCACTTTGTTCTAGACAGAAAAGTGTGCACAGGACTTTCTGAAAGATCTTGAGAAACTTCTAAACAATACAGATGAACCACTACCACAGAAGGTAAGACATATTTGTGATGTAATTATCTGATTCCTGAATTTCCGGATGATCATTTCATGGGGATATGTAATCAGTGAATGTCTCTTTTGCTGTTGATAGACTGTGGAATTTTATTTGGGCTCAGTAATGAATATAACATCTACCATAAAGAATTTTACTGACGACAAAGCGATAATCTCCTATGGAAATAATGTACTATCTGTCACTGAGAAACTGGTGTCTTCACTAGTGACACCAACAGAGACCCAGAATATGACGAGCATTTCACTCAGCAATATTGGTATGGAACCTGCATTAAATGTATAACATTGAACTTTTAGAAGTTTAAATTAAAGTTACTCTACATAATTTACTAATTAAAGTAGATTATAATCTCATTTATGGATATTTTCAGAGGCTCAAGTATTTATGGTTGGAAATCAGACTACCTTGAGTGAAATCCCCCCGCTCAACGCAAGCGGTTCTTCCCTGAAAATTGATCTCCTTGGGATTTCCAAGAACAACAATGGTACAGTAGTAATCTTTTCATGCTTAGTCTTGCTTTTTTGTATATTTAAGCTAATTATTGAGCCTGTTTTCATAGGTCAAACTGAATAAAACAATTCCTGACAGTTTTTAAATATTTTCTGTAATTTTCTTCATATTCATGTGTATATGCTGAGCAATGAAAATTAGCTATAAATTAACAATTTCCAAGCTGATTTAGATTTAGTCATTCCCACAAAACTCCAGAAAAGACAAAACTCACAGAGAGACTTGACAATAATAGAATGATGACTAAATGGTAAAAAATTCCTCCTAAGTGTGGCGTGTGAGATGCTAAATGCTACACCCATTTTGTGTCTTCTTGAAAAAGATGTGGCATACATTATCTACCTCATACAACAAGGACTCTGTGTTCCAAATTTTGCATTTTTGTCTAAAACCTTGCATTTCTATTATATGATATTATTCATTATCTATATATCTATCTATCTATCTATCTATCAATCACTTTTAAATAATATAGTTTCATTATTTCCTTACTAAAAATGAATAGTGCACTTCCTATTTGTGTCTGTTTTTGTAATAAATTGTTATTTCGAAAAATGAGTTTAAAATCGGCATTCAGTTCATGTCATGAGATCTAACCACATTCAATTCACAGCATGCAAAATGCAAATTTCCAAATCATGACGTTTTAGCTTTTATTATTATATTATTATTATTATTATTATTATTATTATTGTAGCTGTTGTTGTTGTTGTTTTCAGGGTCAGCTGCAGTGGTCTTTATGAGTTACACCAACATGTCCAACATCCTGAAACCTAGCTTCTTCAAGACAACTACCAGTGCAACTAAAACCATGTTGTCCAATGTGGTGTCAGCAACACTTCCTAAAACCACCAACACACAACTCACCAAACCAGTCAACTTCACCTTAAAACACAATGCAAGTTATTCTGATTTAATCATATCAGATGAGTTTATTTGGGTAATGCTATTTGGATAGTCCACTGTAGACACCCTTCAAACCATTGATAGACCATTGACAACTGCTCACGTGCTAACCATCCACTAACATGTCAACCATTTATGGTTGTTGATGTTTAATAGGTAGTCTACGCACTGTTTACAGATCAGAGATGGTCAGCTGGTGGACAAATTTCAGCAGATTTATCCATACTACTCGATAAAATACTGTAGCAGAGCTGATAAATGTATGAACAAAGAGGCAGGATGACATCCCAAAATTTTATTAAAAGTCCAAGTCACCAAGCAGATTTTGTGTTCAAAATCAGGCAAACAAGCAATTTAGGAAAGTGAAAGGATTGAGAGAAAGTACATGTTGATTATGGAAAAACATGAGACAGGTGTGTTAGAAATCAGGAGAGTGTGAGTATTGTAAAGTCCAGGCTGGATTGGGATGCGGAGCAGTGGCTCCTGGATCAGCACTGGATCCAGATGTGACCAATAACATGAAGCATCACTTCAAAACAAAACATAAACACAAATTGTCTTATTTATACGCATAAATTAATCATAATCCTATGTTTAATGAATCATAATCCTATCATTATCCTTGTGTCTCTTCTGGTCATGTAACGACTGCTATTGTTGTCGCTTATAGGCGTGGCCTGTCCAGTGTTCTTATGAGAAATGGTAGTAGCTATAGCTTTGTAAAGCTAATTAATTTTAAATATGAATGCTCATATAACTCTAGTGAGAACATTGTGTTAATAGTTAAGTATCAAAATCTAATTCATGTCGCCATTTAATCATGTTAGTCGCTTAGCCAGACTTTTGCAAACAATGTAGCTAGACCTTTACAAAGTTTAGGTGATGACAAGAATGACCAGTTTTTTTGTTTTTTTTTAACTTTATTTGGATAGTACAAATAATCACTCTTTATGTTTAGTAGATCATCTATAAATTATTGATAAATAAGGTGTTTATTTATGTAATCTTTTGTTGGCCAGGCACCAGACCGTACAGGAAATCTCTCCTGTGTGTACTGGAAGGAAACTGAATGGGTTGAAGATGGTTGTAGCATCACAGAGAAAAACCGCACTCAGACAGTGTGCTCCTGTGTTCACCTTTCTACTTTCGCTCTCATCATGATGACTGACCCAGACAAGGTAAGCGACCAACAGATTCACAAAGAAATGTATGGTTTTAATGTCTATTCTTTTTATTTAAATAAATATTATTTTCCAATTTTTACATCAAAAGGGTTGATGGAATGGAAAACTTGTTTGGAGTAAAAGGCAGCGTTTTTTTTTGTTGCTAAAACAGTACGAAAGCTACTAGCTATTAGCCTGATAGGAAAGTTTCCTGTTTTTCACGAATAATATGAATATTTTGCATGATTTTCCCCCTTGTGGTAAAAACTGGTATAACATGTAAGAATCACTTAACTCCCCTAAATTTTTTTAACCTGGCTTCATGAAGGGTCAGGCCTGGTTTATACTTTTATGTTAATGTGTATTTGAGTTGTGATGCAGAGAGGGGGTTTATGGGTAAACGTGGCATGCAGAGAGACACAATGACTCTTTTTAGAGAAGCTAACAGTGCATTGTATGTAACCATGGTGTTGTGCTTCAAGCAGCCTTCAGGTGACTGCTGATTGGTTAGCAGGGAGGCGTGTCCGGTTCTGTGTTTTAAACAATAAAGCATAAACAAAACTAATTTTCTTTCTACCAGTACTTTTCGTCTTCTATAGACTGGGGATGTGCTCGTGCTCCCCAACCACTTTTTGAATGAAAATCTTTTATGTAATATCTTGTGACAGAAACTGATGAAAAATGTTCGAAAATGACAAGTTTAGACTTAGTCACTCAAATGCCTTTAATACAATTTCTCTTCGATGATAAAACTCCTGCATCGGACAGCTATAAATGAACAACACAAGTTTTTCCACCTGGGTTTCATGTTTGCTTCACACATGGCAATATGATCACACTATTTATATCATGATGTTGTGGTGTGTGTGAATACAAAGTGTGTATAATAATTGTAGAATAAAGTGTGAGGCCTGGATATTATTATAATCCTGCAGGATCACACACTTTACTTTCTTTTTCTTCTAACTGTCTCCCAGTTAAGACACGGTGTAGGTGATGTAAACCTCAGCAACCCAATTAAAAAATAAGTATTGCATGGTTGCTAGTACTCTTTATTTAAATACTAATTAAACTGACATGCTTTTATACGTGGTGCAGTTCATACTGCTGAATACAGATGAGAGAATGAACTTCAGAAATGCTTTCAGTGAGCATGCAATGTTTTTTTCCCAGCACTTTTCAAAGCAAATTTACACTTTTGTTTTCACTCATTTTTGCTTGCCTTTTTCTGTAAATTCTTGTGTGGTTCATGCAACACTGTCCTTTAGTGGACACGCTCAATTATGTGCAAGTATAAAGACTTTGCAGTTACACCCTTTGAGAAAGTCCACACTCGATGTCATGACATGATCAGCAACACATGCTGACAGAAGTAGAAATCACCCCTAAGGAGAAAAAAAACAGCTACCGCTTGTGGTCAAAGTTTGTATAACATGTTAATTGTTGTAGTATGCTTTCAGTGCACCTTTTTTTTAATAGACAAAAAAGCAAAATCGATCCTGGGAATTTTTTTTTAATTTGTTTTATGTTACACAAAGCAGAAGAAACTACTACAAAACATCCCACAAGTTCTCTATAGGATTGAAGTAAAGTGTCCGAGTTGTCCATCATGCTCCTTCAAGGATGTCAGTGATCTAACACTTCACAGCTTTAGGAGTCTGTATTATTTACATTTTTACTCCTCATAAAACAGACTTAAAAAATTGACAGTTGTGCGTGTTTAGCAATTAACAATGCTGATCTTAAAAAAAATGTTTAAAAAAGTAGGAACTCATCTTTATCTTGGTCCAATCCTCCATGTAGTACAAGAATGTAAAGTTGCTTTACATTCTTAAGTTTAAGGTAACAGATCCATCTGTTAAAGTTCACAACCATGTACAGCCATGTGTACATTTCCTGGCATAAGCATCCACATTTTGGGGCAAAATATCCTGGTACATAGTAGAACTCATGATAGCTCAATCTTCACAAAACAGACTTGAAGCATGACTCACCTACAATTTGTAACAGTCAGTTTTGGGGCTTTTTCTTGAACACGGTACACTATGTTTATTATTCTGATGGTTTTCACAGAAAAAAAAGTTTGAATTTTTCTTATCTAACCACAAACACATGCAGCCAATTATAGTTCCAGTGAGGGTTGGTAAAGTTCAAGCATTGCATTTTGATTGTTGATCTCATTTGTTTTATACAATAGTTGGTTTTAAAAGTTCACAAACTTGGTTTTAAAACAAGAATCAATTATGTTTCCCAAAAGCAGAAAGATCATCATTAAACAATCAACACTACTAGTTACGATCATCTTAACTTTATAATGCCTTTGAGAAACTGGGCCCTGTGCAGTTCTGTACTTCTGATCATGGAGTTCTTCTTTGCCTCCCTTGCCATTTTCTTCTGTGAAGATGGAATTATTATTAACGATCCAAAACAGCAGAGAAAATTGCATTCAAAAATCAAGCAGGGGTAAACATCTGAGTCACGTACAGTAATCAGGTGAATGAGATCCATATAATGTCTGGGAAGGATTCAGATTGGGAATTGACACTAATAGTTGCATTTGAGTTTCTTAAAACTGAGAGCAATAAAAAAGGAAAGATAAATTATTGGATGTCAATCCTTTTGACATTTCTGAGAGAGTCAAAGTAAATTGTTTCACCAACTTTTTGGATGTAAAATTTTAACCTGCGTAATATTTGTTTCATACAAGCATTATTTGCTCCTTCTTATCAAGGGAATCCAATAATTCCAGAGTTTACTGTAATTTAAAAAAAACAACTAAAAATAGGTGACATTTTAATTTTTTCTTTTGTCAGGTGTATTGGAAATTGATGAGTACTTGATTTGCAGGGTGGTAAACCTGATGATGTGATGGAGCTCATTAACACAGTGGCAGTGTCCGTGGGGTTGGTGTTCCTCATCTTGACTATACTGACTCTTGCTGTTTGCCAGAGAGGCCCAAAATTGACCAACGCAGCTTTGATCAACCTGTGTGTAAGCTTGTTTCTTGCTCACTTGGTTTTCCTGCTCACACAACACTACCTGGAAAACATAAAAAAATCTAAGGTAAGTGTAATTACTAATATAAAGTCACTTGATGGTACATCATATTTTCTACATGTGTGTTTGCCTACCTCTCTTTAATTACCCTCACTACAATTAGTGTTTATCAAGGAAAAAATAAAAACATTGGCAATTTTGACTCTAACTAGTTCCACCATGGTTACATTGTGACATACAAGTTAAACCAGACTATCACGGGTCTCCTTCATTGACACTCTGGGTTAGTAATGGGATCTCCTGAAATGAATATCCTCCATCTAACTAACACAGTATAGCAGAAGACTATACTCAGTCATAGCAGAAGTTTGAGCTTAAGGTTAGAGGAATCATACAAGACAGGATATATTCACCATTGGTCCTACAGATGTACAGTGTTGTGCATAACCTTTCCCCATTTTGTAGTGCTACAACTAGGAGTTTAACTTGGGATTATTGATTATGAATATACACAAAATAACCCAGAATACTGAATTGTGTGGAAATCAATATAGTTTGCAAAATTATTTATAATTCAGAAATAAAAAAGTTGTGTTTGTGTAAGTATTCACCCTGTTGCTGTGACCAGTTATCATCAGAAGTTACACAATTAGACGAATGGAGTTGCAATTAAAGTGCCATATGATCTCAGTATAAATACACCAAGAGTCCAGCATGATGGTACCACCACCATGCTTCACTGTGAGGATTAGTTACCTTTAGCCTCTTTGTTGTTTCTCTGACTAACCCACTTTTTACCCACTCACTGACTTTTGGTTGACAGTCTCCTCTAGGCAGAGTCACAGTGGTGTCACTTTCTTTCCATTTTTTAATAATGGATTTAACATACCTCTGTGGGATGTTCAAAGTTTGTGATTATTTTTTTTTATAACCAAAGCCTAATTGATTGATGTTCCAGAACTTTTTTTTTTTCTGGACTACTTTTGATCACTTCTTGGTCTTCATGATGCTGTTTGTTTAAATATGCTTTCTAATAAAGTCTGGGTTCTTCCAGGAACACGTGCATGTATATATATATATATATATATATATATATATATATATATATATATAGATCACATGCCTTTAATTACACACGACTCTATTCAACTAATCATGTCACTTCTGATACAATCACAACTAAAAATATTATCTCACTCTCTATCTCCTTCTCTCTGTCTCTCTCTCTTTCTGTTTTTGTCCCTCTGTCTCTCTTTCTGTCTCTCTGTTTCACCCTATATACCTCTCTCTCTGTTTCTCTCTGTCTCCCATTGTCTCTCTTGCCCTATGGACAGTGTGTTTTGGTATTCTGCACTTGTACATTGGCGCCACCTACTGACAATGCTCTATGTGCAGTTTTAAGTAAAGTGACTTATTTTTAGTTGATGATGTCATCGGTCTGGTTCATGTAGTTGCCACCAGTTGAAGCATGACTACCTTGTCTCTGTTTTATCTTTAAAAATCCTCTACAACTTGGTTTTAGCTGGCATTGTCGGTGTATAGGAAGTCCTTTCTACGGTTTATCTTTCTATACTGACAATTGACAATATTTTTTAACATGTAACCTGAAAATCTGATGCGTTAAATTCATCTTAAAAGGCCAAACCCTCTCTCTCTCTCTCTCTCTGTCTCTCAGTTGTGTGTAGTGCTGGCTGGTGTCATACACTTCCTCTTTTTATCAGCATTTGTGTGGATGTTCATTGAGGCAGTATTGCTCTACATCTTTGTGAAGAACCTATCAAGGATCAGCTCAATGCAGAGTGAGGTGCTTAACTGGAAATGCATGATTGTCATTGGATACGTCATCCCCCTGGCTATGGTGGGCGTGACTTCTGGACTGTATCCTGACGTCTACGGTGATGAGCGGTAAGATTCTAGTTAAAGCTTTAGGTTTCATCTGTTGTACCATAATATGGTCATGATCTTTTGACACTGTACACAAAGTTATCTTAATTTAAGAACCTCTGGTTTACCTTTGTGCAGTTGCTGGCTTAAGAACACAGGTGTCTGGATCTTTCTGGGTCCTGTGTCTTGCATTCTTGCTGTAAGTCCTAAATATAGATGCATCGAGCAGACAGTGCTTTAAGTCAGATGTATTTATAATGTATATTGTTTAATTAACTTAATATTTGCAACAATGACTTACTAATATGTGCAAAAGAAAAACAAAGAAAACACATTTTATATCTGATTTCTGGATTGTGATTGGTCGAAAGGTGTTGATTAATTTTCTATAACAGCAGCTCTGACAATAGTGCAGCTTATATATGTTATTGTTTCTATAGTAACACCTGATTCAAAGGGACTTGAAAAGGAGAGACAGGTGTTGAGGAGAGACAGGACACAATCATGTGAGATCGGCACTGATTTTATTGAGGACAGTCCAAATATCATCGACACAATTCCAGATGAGTCAATACAAAGGCAGACATGGTTAACACAGGCATGTCTATATGCAAAAAAAAGGAAAACAAGCAAGGGTCAAAACCAGAGAACACAGAACTAGGAAAACTCAGAAAAACATGGGACTTGGAAACAGGAAAATAAGGCTCTGACATAACTACAAGAAACACAAGAGGATATAAACAGGCAAACTGATCAGAAATTAATACAAAACAGCTGAGAACAGTCAACACACAATAGGGCACTAAACTAGGGACAGGGTAGGGGTGGAGACAGGACTCAGATCTAAACAACACGCACATGGACAGGACAGTGATAAAAACAAAAGAAAAACACAGAAGCACTGATTCACACTGGAAGCCACAGAGCGTGCACCAAAAACCATAGCGCATGCTGAAAGTGGAATTACATGACAGTTATAGGGCAATAATCAACTTCAAGGTGTTAACAGTAACTGTGTTTCAGTTTTTACTTAATTAATATATAAATTTTATATATTTGTGGATCATGTTGCAAATATTCAAATTTGAAATTAAAATTTACATCCTTGTCTAGTCATAATGGTATGACTATAATGATTAATTTATTTTCATCACTCTTACAGATCAACATGCTCTTTTCTTGTGTAATCATAATAAATCTCAGGTGGGCTTTGTCAAGGCTGGATAAAACCGTCTCGCACCTAAAACACACCCGGTAACACACATCACACACCTCGACTTATTCACCTAACATTATATTTACATATTTTCATAAATACTTTCTTTCTGACTTTTCTACGGTTTTTCACAAACCGTAGAAAATGTGAATGTCTGATGCATTAAAGGCATCTTAAAAGGCCAAACCCCCTCCCTCTCTCTCTCTCTCTTTCTCTCTCTCTCTCTCTCTCTCTCTCTCTTTCTCTCTCTCTAGGACCCTCGTGTTTAAAACCCTGCTCCAGTTTGTCATTCTTGGCTGCCCCTGGACCCTGGGCTTCTTCATTGATCACTCCAAGATGCTAGAGATCGTCTTCCTGTTCTTAAATTCTCAGCAAGGAACCTTCATCTTCATTGTTCATTGTGTCCTCAACCAGGAGGTGAGAAGTCAGTGGTTCAAGAGGGAGCTGATAGAGTTGTACCCACTCGCCAAATCAATGTTCTCTCACATGATTCCATGAGTGTACCATGCCTTGTAACTCTTAAATATTGCACTTAATTTTATTTTTTTAGCATACAATTACAAATAGGGGGGCATGGTGGCTTAGTGGTTAACACTATTGCTTCGCACGTCTGGGGTTGAGGGCTTGATTCCCACCTCTGTCCCATGTGCGCAGAGCTTGCATTTTCTCCTCGTGCTTCGGGGGTTTCCTCCTGGTATTCCAGTTTCCTCCGCCAGTTCAAAGACGTGTTGTAGGCTGATTGGATTCTCTAAATTGTCCTGCGTGTGTGTGATTGTGCCGTGCGATGGGTTGGCTCCCCGACCAGGATGTCCCCGGCCTTGTGCCCCAAATCCCCTGGGATAGGCTCCAGGTTACCCCGTGACCCTGTGTAGGATAAGTGGTACAGAAAATGGATGGATGGATAGACAGTTACAAATACACAAATTGAGTTTAACCAGAGTGCTGTTGGATTCTTGTTGTATAGCGGATGTGCCACATAAACAGATTAAAAAAGGTGTAATCTTTGATATGCTAAAGATTTTAGTAAGGAAATGTTTATTTAATATTTATGAAAGGACATATGTAACAGTCCAACATGCTCCGGACAGACGAGTTTGCACTTTATGATTTCTCTGTAACATGACAAGCTGAGTCTCAAGAGAGAGAAAAAAGAGAGGCTGGTGAGGCAATGACTGTTTAAGGCTGAGTGAGTTTCACAGACATTCCACACTATTACATGTAACTATAAACGGGTGAAAAGTGTTCTTTAATAAATGCAAAATTGTAGCTATTGTCAAATTGTGGTATAGGTGGAATACAACGTGCTTTTATAAGAAAAAACTTTAGGTGGAATCAGTACCTCCACTGTAACATTGCACCATCCATATTCTATTATTTACTTAATAACATTACTATATATTTGAGAACATTTCAGGCAGGTTTGATTGAATCATAAAGTTAATTGTTTGTACTGTTTTACTTGATTTTAGGTCAGGAAGCAGTACAAGAAGTGGTGGCTTGCCCTTCACCACAGCTCCAAGTACAAGTCCATGGCAGAAGATCAGACGAGAGCTTCACATTCACATTCAAATTAATAGGAAACAATGTTAATGTTTAGAGAATGTCTTGTTTAAAGAACAGTCAGTGTGGCACATGACCAAGGAATAGTTCAGGAAGACAAATATGACAGCAGAAATATGATGGCTGCAATTTACCAACTATTTGTGTACAAATCTTGGGTAAAGTACATTTGAGACCTGTCAGAGTGAGCTACAGCTACAGTTATGTTCATTAGCTTTATTAATATACCATTTCTCTACAAAATAAGTAATTACACAGAGAATCTGAAAGCAAAATAATTATGCTAAAAACTCAATGCTATTGTTTTCATATTCTTTGACAAAATAGCTAGTGGTAACTTCAGTCTGTACAACATTTCATACTGGAGCACAAAAACATCCATCTAAATATCTGAAGTGTTAAGTGAACCTGAAAAGCCCCTAATAGGCTTTAATTTCACCAGCTTTTGTAAGTACTTTAAGATGATAAATGAAAAAATGAAAATGATAACATGAAAAATGACTTATTTCTCCTAAGTTAATTCCTCCTTGCACTTTTTACAGTACAACTTTCAGCACAACATTCATAAATTTGCATTATGTGATTTTTTTAAGAATTTGCATTTGCAAAATTATATTGTTAAATATCTAACATTTTAAAGTAATGCTTTATACCATGAATACAAAAAAACAATGAATTAAACATTTCTGCTTCTGCAGACATGTGGTTGTTGTTGCTGTTGTTTTGTTGTTGTGAATTCAAGAAGTGAACACATTTAATTTATTAAAGCCAACCTAAAATGATAGGTCCATGCAACAAGGTCATTTTTTAGAACTATAAAGATAATACCTATAACTATAAAGATTATATATATACACGATATATATCAGCCATAACATTATGACCACTGACAGGTGAAGTGAATAATATTGATTATATCGTTACAATAGCACCTGTCAAGGGTTGAGATATATTAGGCAGCATGTGACCAGTCGGTTCCCGAAGTTGATGTGTTGCAAACAGGAAAAATGGGCAAGCGTAAGGATTAGAGAGACTTTGACAACGGCCAAATTGTGATGGCTAGACGACTGGGTCAAAGCATCTTTAAAATCGCAGGTCTTGTGGGGTGTTCCCAGTATGCAGTGGTTAGTACCTACCAAAAGTGGTCCAAGGAAGGACAACCGGTGAACTAGCGACAGGGTCATGGCCGCCCAAGGCTCACTGATGTATGTGGGGAGCGAAGGCTAGTCCATCTGGTCTGATCCCACAGAAGAGCTATTGTAGCACAAATTGCTGAAAAGTTAAAGCTGGCTATGATAGAAAGGTGTCAGAACACACAGTGTATCGCAGCTTGCTGTGTATGGGGCTGTGTAGCTACAGACCTGTCAGAGTGCCCATGCTGACCCTGTCCACTGCCAAAAGTGCCTACAATGGACAGGGGAGCATCAGAACTGGACCATGGAGCAATGGAAGAAGGTGGCCTGGTCCGATAAATCACATTTTCTTTTACATCATGTGGAAGGCCGGGTGCGTGTGCATCGTTTACCTGGGGAAGAGATGGCACCAGCATGCACTATGGGAAGAACACAAGCTGGCGGAGGCAGTGTGATGCTCTGGGCAATGTTCTCCTGGGAAACTTTGGGTCCTGTCATTCATGTGGATGTTACTTTGACACGTACCACCTACCTAAACATTGTTGCAGACCAGGTACACCCCTTCATAGCGGCGGTATTCCCTAGTGGAAATGACCTCTTTCGGCAGGATAATGCGCCCTGCCACACTTTAAAAATTGTTCAGGAATGGTTTGAAGACCATGACAAAGAGTTCAAGGTGTTGACTCGGCCTCCAAATTCCCCAGATCTCAATCCAATCGAACATCTGTGGAGTGTGCTGGCCATCACGTCCGATCCATGGAGGCCCCACCTCGCAACTTACAGGACTTAAAGGATCTGCTGTTAACATCTTAGTGCCAGATACCACAGCACACCTTCAGGGATCTAGTGGAGTCCATGCCTCGATGGGTCAGGGCTGTTTTGGCAGCAAAAGGGGGACCAACACAATATTAGGCAGGTGGTCATAATGTTATGACTGATAATATACACACACACACACACAAACATATATATATATATATATATATTTATATAGTATCACATGATTGCTGCAGATCTTGAAAAAATCTAATTGAAAGACATTAAAAAATGACAAAGATGATACTCATGTAGCCCCTGAGATGCAAGATACAGTGGACATAAAAAGTCCACACACCCCTATGAAAATGGCACGTTTATGTGATTAAACCAAGATACAAGAACATTTGCAAAGCTCCTTTTAGTTAACTGGAGAAAGGCATCAGACTGTTTGCTTCATCATCAAACAAATATGAAGGTAAGGAAAGTGAGTGAGATGCAACACACAGTGGGGGGAAAAACAGGAAAAATTAAAAAAAAGTTACAATAAACTTGTTGCAAGAGTGTGCACAGCCTTTTATAATTGGGGATGTGGCTGTGTTCAGAATGAACCAATCATATTCGATGTCATGCACAAAAGTAATTATCATACAGCTGTCATCAATGAAGTTATTCTGATTAACCCCAAATAAAGATCAGCTGTTTCTGTAGGATCTTCTTCACATCTTCTTGGTTTCATCTCCTGAAGCCATGGTCCGCAAAGAGCTTACAAAGCATGTATGGTATCTAACTTGTTGAAAGATATCGCTCAGGGGAGGAGTATAAAAGAATTTCCAAAACATTTGATGTACCATGGAACACCTTAAAGGCCATCATCAACAAGTGGAGAAAATGTAGAACCACAGTGACATCACCAAGAACAGGACATCCCTCCAAAATTTATAAAAGGACAGGATGAAAACTTACCAGGGAGGCTGCTAAGAGACAAACAGCAACATTAAAGGAGCTGCAGAAATTTCTGACAAGTACTGATTACTCTCTGCATGTGACAACAATATCTCATATTCTTCACGGCTAGGCTATGGGGTCGGGCGGCTAGACGGAAGCCCTTTCTCACAAAATACATACAAACCTTACTAAATCACCCCAAACTATGTAGCAAAATGTGTTATGGTCTGACGAGACCAATTCGAAAAGATATGTTTGATGCAAAAAAAGCACATCACCAAAAGAACACCATACCCAGGGTACAGCATAGTGGTGGCATCATCATCATGTTTTAGAGCTGCTTTTCTTCAGCCAGAACTGAGGCATTTATCAGGGTGGAGGGAATCATGAATAGCTACAAATACCAGCCGATTTTAATGCAAAATCATCAGGTATCTGCTAGTAAGCTGAAGATGAAAAGGAATTTCTCCTTTGGACACAACAGTGACCCAAAGCATACATCCAAATCAACAAAGGAACGGCTTCACCAAAAGAAGATCAATGTTTTTGAATGGCCGAGTCAGAGCCCAGATTTGAATCCAATTAAAAATCTGTGGGGTGACCTGAAGCAGGCTGTGCACAGGAGATGCTCTTACAATCTGATGGATCTAGAATGTTTTTGCAAGAAAGAGAGAGAAAATATTGCCAAGTCAAGACACGCTGATAGACTCTTAACCAAAAAGACTGAGTGGTGTAATAAAATCAAAAGGTGCTTCAACAAAGTATTAGTTTAGGGTGTACACGCTTACACAACTAGGTTATTGTAAGTTTTTTCACTTTATTTGTATACTTTATTTGCAATTTCACATTAAAGGTGTGAAAAGTTCTGACATGATTTATCTTAGTTTCATTCTTTTACTTCACAAAAACCTGCCAGGGGTGTGTAAACTTTTTATATCCACTGTAGGTGTGTCTGTTTCAGAGTGTTTCAATATTACAAAAAAAAAAAAAAAAAAAGAAAAGAAATTGCTTTTATAAATAAATAGTGTCTTACAACTTATTATAACTTATTATAACAAATGCACTTTACTTGAAGCATTCAGTGATGACATTGTAAATGTTTGTAATGTTTTTATAATTTTTGTTAAACATTCTGGTCACTTTATAATTATTCACAGGTCATTCTTAGTCATAAAGGTTTTGAAGTACAAGCAGGTGGCATTATAATTTACAAATAAGGTATTAATTCTAGCTCATCATTAGAGCATTATGAAGCATTAAAACTATTCTTACAATGCATTTTTTAATTAAAAAGTTTCTCATGTAAATGAAACAAAGTAAATGTAGTGCATTACTAACCAAGTATAAGCATCTGATTTACTATTAGTAGAATTTCTCTGAGTATGTAGGTGTGCTTTTTGGAATGAACTTAAATTACATTACATATTTCATCACAGATGATTACACTCAATAAAAAAAAAGAAATGAAAGTTTTCAATTCAAAGTAGTCAGACTCAACTCAATAATTAATCAGAAACTTACCTTTAAATACCATTAAATTCCCTGTGAATATTTTGTGAATACTTCAGCTCACCACTAGAGGGAGTCAAAGAACAAAAGTTTTTACACAGAAGCCATTTCATTCGCACAATCATACAGCTTAAAATGTAAGTTAAAGATATGGTTCTGCGTAACCAATAGAGGAGTCAAATAACTTAAAAATAGACAAATCATAATGAACACACAGTGTATACGGATCTCTTTAAACAGATCAAAATTGTCTACTTGAGTCATTCAGGTATAAATAATCCCTGTAATACACATGCATGTCTAAAACACACAAACAATCCTACACAGAATCTTGTACTGTACAATACCAACACATGCAAAAAATGACTTACCTCTTATTAGTTACAGTAATACATTCTGCAGTTTTATTAAATTTGTTAATCTTGAATTTATATCCTCATGTTCAAACTTTGGTAAAATCTATTTTAATAATATTTTATGTTTTGTTTGATTTAATCAGTCTCTATGTCATTTAGTTAAAGGATTGATCTGCACTCTTTTTTGTTATCTTTACACTCAGCCTGTATTTCCACTTCTCTGGAACTTACTATATGCAAAAGCTGCTTCGCTGCTCCTGTAACAATGAAGCATCACATTTTCGATGCCAAATGCAAATGATTGTGATTTACAGATATGTACACAAAGAGTATTTAGTATTGAGTTTCAGTTGGACCACACTCACTCGTTCCGTCCTTCAGTTAACAAGAATATTTCTATGGACTACAAGAGAAGATTTAGACAAAAATAAACAGAAGCATGATTCTTCTATTAAAAGGTGAGTGTGTGAGAATGTTTGCATCCTCTTGGACAGAAATACCCATTGTAAACTAATTCAGTTAAAACTAATTCAGTTAAAAAAAAATTATTGTGGCTTTTCTCTACTAAGTACACATTCCCTAAAATAATAGAGTTAAAAGGAAGGAAATGATTTAGACACCAAATATCATGACTGTCTTTCTTTGGGGGAAAAGTTGTTAAATGGGGACTTTGCTTGTAATTAGTGAGTTTTTATGTCTCCCCTTTTCATTTTGGTGCATTTCTTTTTTATTTAAAAAAGATCCTATATTTTATTTGTATTTTCATTAAAAAAACTAGCAAATGTACAGTATTTTGAAAATAATTTTAAAAAATGGTTTTATTTTGCATATTGTATATATTTGTAGGATTATTATTATTATCATTATTGTTATTGTTGCTGTTGATGTTGTTGTCAGTAGAAAGTTAATTTTAAAGTTAGTCCATTTGACTGATACTGTGAATTTTATATCTCATCTTATTAAAATTGGAGATGCTGCACGTTTACACTTTATAAAAGATATGTTGATGAGGCGTGTAACAAATATCAGAAATAACATTTATTCATGTGTCTTTCATTCCAGGAGTCACTGTGCTGTTATTCACAACACTTACAGCATGTGATACTTCACTCACCAGTAAGTAAACCTTAAATGAACCAAAAGAACTGTAGATTCACTCAGAGTGAATCTCTTGTAAAGAAACAGATCTGGTGTTGAACATACAAAAGGTAACATTTAAATTCATAGTAAAATATTACAAGAAAGAAAGAAAGAAAGAAAAGGCTTGAGTACAGGCAGACTTTAGGGAGCATTTGCTGGACTCTTTACAGATGTGTAACGCACTGTGTTTTTCAGGTGGCAGTGTGACTCTGCCTGACAAATGCCAGGTAAAGAAATAATAGAAAAATACTTAAACAGATGTTATCTTTTTTTCTTGTAATGTATTTTCTCCTTAGTATTTTATCTTTTTGATTTTTAATAACTGAAGGTGACTAAGTTTAGTGTTTATTTAAATACTGATCATATTTGCTGTAGGTTAATTTGACAGTAAAGTGTGTACAGGACTTCCTGAAGCAAATCCAGGGCATTACAGATCGAGATTTATCTCAGGAGGTGAGAGGTATTTGGTGCAGTGATGCTTTAACTGACAGGATTGCCATTGCATTTGAATACATAATCATTGGTGTTTCTCTCGTTGTTGTGTAGGATGTGGAAAGTTATTTAAACACAATAATGAATCTTACGAATCACATGATAAACAACTCTGCTGACCAAACTGATCTAAGATCCTTTGCAAATGATTTACTGAATGTAAATGAGAAACTGGTGTCTACACTGGTGAAGAAAATAGACACCTACAGCAACATCAGCTTCTCTGTCCAAAATTTAGGTAAGAAACCAGCTTCTAAACTGTAGAACATCCAGGGCTACATTTCTAGCAATTTCTAATTTTGGACTTGATTAAAAAAAATATCTCTTGATTTATATCTTTACAGAGGTTCGAGTATTCACAATTGGACCTAATATCACCTTCAGAAAACCCCCCCGAATCATCACAAGGGACGTCTCATTGGATGTCAATCTCTTTGAAGTTTCAGGCACGAACACAGGTACTGTACGAACTTTTAGAAATATATCTGGCTAAATTGTATCTCCTTTAAAGATGTGCTCAGATACTTGTGGTAGCTTTTAATGCACACATTGCCTCAAAGAGAAATTTCATCATAAAACTAGAATTTAAATTAACATTTGTCATGGTATGTAGTGATTTGTTGCATGGGAATGTATTGCTTACTGTCTGCAGGTTAGCAGAATTTGTGATTTTTCCACATTTTTCTGTTTTCCCCCGAAAGGTACAATACCCAGATTGCAATACAGCAATATATAATTCAAAAGTTGGGACTCCTTACTGTAACCAACCATTTAGAACCTCTGAGTGAGACCCGTGACTTTGACATCTCATGTAACGATATTCAGGAAATCTGGGGTGTAACCATAGTGGGACTTTAGTGATTTTTTTTTTAAAATGCAAGCCAGAATTTGTTTTCTAGAATGTCGCATTGTGCATATTATTGAACCAGACATGTGTTCAGGCCAACAGCAGAACATCCAGAAGCAGCTTGTTTTTACAGGCAGTTTGGGGGTAATTCTGGTCTGAGTTGCTCTGTCTTTGCAAGTAGTGAACTATAAGTAAACTGGGCATGCTAACTAAGAATTTCCTAGTTAATGAACATGTCTAATTTATATCACTCTAACGAACCTATGTAACTCTACATCAATCACATTCTTACTGAGGAGTTGCCTATAATAGACATTTAGCTATCTAAGTTGAGCTTAAAAAAGAAGGCAGCACCTCAGCTTTTATGATTACAGCTACTTCCTTAAAGTTGTAATTAAAAAACAAAATATAACATGTCCAAAAACGACAAAGTTGTAAGCAGCAAGTGACTTTTATTCATTTCTCATTAGTACAAACACTCAGAGTTTGTATGAGATATGTATGGTATACATGTCCGGTCATTGCACGTTAGACCACGACTTAGCATTTTTTAGCCATTGACAGAAACACAATCCATAATGGTCTTCTAGGGTTACACCATATTTTAGCCAAATAGCACTCCATGTCATTTAGTTCTAATCCAGAATAATAATGGATAACATTTTAGCTAATATCAATCTGATTTCTAAATAAAGTTCTTGATAAATACTTGGGCCAGATTACAACCAACTAGCTCGTTTGTTAGAGTATTGGCTTCTCTTGCTTCTCTAACACTAAATCAGTCTCTATACTGGCAATGATATATAATGGATATTTAAGAGTGTACAGCCAGCACTTCAAATCGGAGGACTATAAATTTGATTTGAAAGTGGAGTTACTGAGATTTCCATCAAACAAGATACTAAAGAAAACAGAGATTCTGTCTGTATTTAATACGAAACAGAGACCAGAGAAGCTCAATGCCCAGAAAAAAGGAGCCGTATTGAAGAAGGACAACTAGCTAATCTCTGTTAGCAAAGGCTTGCCGTCCAGCATGTAACTACTAGTAAGATGGCTAGTAAGGTTAACACAAAGGTAAATGATGATGTAATATTATTAGGTAACATTATGGTAGTTACTTGTGTTGTTAACTTCAGATATTTGGCTGTGTAATTTTGAAAGACCTACAATTGCTCTCTGCTTCTGTGCCACGGAAGTGCCAATATGGTGCTGGACTACAGCACCCATAAGCCACTGCATGTCACATGTTCACTGCATGCACCATGTCACATGAGCAGAGCACCTGAATCACATTGTTGTTTGATTTTCACAGGTATTTAAATCACGTATTGTTTAGCACATTGTGTCAGGCTTTAGTCGTTGTCACCATTTCCTCGTATCATGTTCATGTTCATGTTCATGTTCATGTTCATGTTCGTGTTCATGTTCATGTTGTTGTCTAGCCTTGTTATTTCTCATTCTTGTTTCCTAGTCTGTGAGTTTCCTTCTGTTTCACTGTAAATAAACGTTTTTCTGTACTTGCATCTGCCTCTACCACCCATTCCTGACACTCAGCTTTTCTCACTGATGCAGTTCTTTTTCTGTGTATTCCGGCTCCAACATGTATTGCAGGATGTCACTATATAACAATAACTAAGTCTTCATCTGTTGAGTCATTTCTGTCACTTGAGTAATCCATTCACTCCCTCTCTCTAACTAACTATCTCACTTCCATGAACATATTATTTTTTAGTCAGCACTGTCCCCATTTTCCCCTTCTCTCCCAATATCATTTCCAAAAAATATCCTGAGTAACCATTATAGTTTTTCACATCCACCTCCAAGATATGTACTCAGGAGGGGGTTTCCCTGGTACTCAAACAGGGAAATTTTAGATTTTGGCAGAAGTTGCTCTTTAATTTTTGTTTTTAGTTTCAGGATCAGCTGTTGTGGTCTTCCTGAGCTACACCAACATGGCAGACATCTTTAAAGCTAGTTTCTTCAACCCAGCGTTTGACTCAAAGAAAACCCTGATGTCCGCTGTGGTCTCAGCCTCACTTTCCACATCCACCAATGCGTGGCCCCTCATAAATTTCACCATCACCTTCAAACGCAGCAAAGTAAATTAATTGGTTTTTCTCATATTTCAAATAGATTTTAAAATAATTTATTATTTATTAAACATTTTTTAATACATTGCATTATTTAAAACCTTTCATATTTTATTATCTACTTGGCTAGGAGATAGACCGTGCTGGGATATTATCCTGTTTAGCGTGGGATACTCAATGGGGTAGCAGCTGTTTCCATGCACAGACGAACAGAACTCACACTGTCTGCACTTGTTTTCACCTGACTACAGTTGCTCTCATCAGTGCGACTGACCCATGCATGGTAAGAGATTATGTAAGGAGTAAAACAGTTGGGGTTTTGCTGGTTTAAGAAAATAATCAGTGACAAGGTGGTATGATTTATAGCTTCATCACACCGTCATTCCCTCACCAGCCTCTCTATCTGTATTGAGGTGAATAAGGCTAAAATAATGCAGATTGTCACGTTACTAAGAAACTGCAAAGCGTAAACTCCTCTGTCCTGAAGATGTTGAAAAACCTCAAGTTACAGCTTTTCCTCTGACTGTTACAAAAAGCTGACACTGGAGACTTCTTCCATAAATGTAAAAAAATAATAATAATACACTTAAAGAAAATTTTACTATATCGATTGCCATACAAGTTCCTGTGAATAAGCTGTTACTATAGAAACAGTACATAACAAGCGCATTATTATAAACCAGTGATTCGGAGCTGCACTACTATCAGCTGCTGTTACAGAAAATGAATCATCACCTGACCAATTCAAATCTATAATTCACTGAATATTCTGTATATTTTTAATTGATCACTGAGTAAATATTTATGGAAACGCATTATTGGAACAATAATTCTGGCCTATTCAAGGACACTTGCGTTAAAATCTCTAAACCAGAGAGCCACCCATATATTTGGCAAGCAAAAACAATGAGAAACAACAAGCAAAAAAGAATTTTAGATTTTTAATTTTTAATGTCAGTGCTCTGGTGCTCTTGGCAGCTCTGTGTATTATAGTGACCATACCTACATAATGGTGCCAGGGTGGTCATGCAAGAACAGCTCACGAGTGCAAACTAGCTAATTAACAATAGATAGGTATCTAGGCAACATCTAGAGTGGCGAACAAAACACAAAGCAGAGAAGGAAAAATATGCTTAGATATGCTTAAATTATGCTTCAGTTGATTTTTATCTTGAAGGTGCAAAATACAAACACATAAAAACCAGAGAGCTAATTAGTCAGCTAATATTTTCTAGCTAGCTAAAACACATACTCATCAAGACTAGCTGACTAATTGATAATAATGACCTTGTCTGTTAATTGGCAAGTCTTTGGCAAAATGTTATTTCTTTAAGCCATCCTCAAGTACTGTATATTGTGTGTTTTGAACCCATCAGTGATGTAAGACTTATTTCTATCTAAAATCCTCTCCTGGTGGATTTATTTATATATATTTATTAATATACAAATTCCTGCCATGTGATAAGCATGGCTAGGCACAATGTCCCTTCACAGAACGTAAAATTCCAAGTGCATTGCATTAATGTGCATCTTTGATATAAGAATTGATTTTAAAACATTAATTGTTTACTATTTTAATTTTTAATTTATATTATTTTATCTAGGTTGACTTGACAGATTCCTGTCTGTACCAGTTGATGCTTAGTATGCCTAATGCCATAAATTCAGAAGAAGCTGTCACAGAAGAGGTGTGAGATATTTAATTCTGTTATTTCCTAATTGTGAGTAAACATGCTTTTATGGATGGTCATTTGAATTGGATACTGTATGTACTCATGGAAATCTCCCTGGTTGTTGGGTAGACTGTGGGAAACTATTTGACCATAATATTCAACATCCATCTTCCAACGTGGAAGACAGTGCAAGACGACCTTCTTAAAAAGTATAAACTTTTTAAAATATACACGGCTATGAGCCTGGTGTCTTCATTGGCGAAGGAAACGGATACTTACACTTTCATCAACATCTCTCTCCAAGCTTTAGGTATGAAACCTACATAACGCTGCATCTGTATTCAGATTTAAACCAGGAGCAGGTGTGGCCTAAACCTGAATATCATACAAATAATCTTTTTTTTTTCCAGAAACACCACAAAAAATAGTCAATTTCATTAACACAATATACAGAATATAACAAATTAAGTGGCATTTCATTATGGTGCCCATATGATTTTTTGGTAAGATGTTAATTTACTGATGAAGAATGTCAAAAACATACAATGAACATACTAATTAAATAAATCTTTGCTGGAGAACTCAGAAGAGATATGCAGCCATGTGCACAGTGTGTGGTCTGTGTAGGCCTTATGGAGTGACGACTCTGCTGGGAAGTGATGAGGGGGGGATCATATTTGAGTCATATAAATAAAAGCCTATTTCTTTTGTGAATTTTGGTTTAGTTTATGTAGAAATATTTTTTTAAGTAATGCAGTGTTTAGATCAGGAGAAAAATAGGATTCATAATCGGTTATTCACACACTACCCCTTCATGCATGGTACTACATATTCACATTAATTTTTGTTCATACACTCTAATCTTCTTATATCAGTTTCTTGGCTCAAATTTTTCTTTCAGCATTTTCTACATGGGATTGAGATGCCAATAAGATAATATACTGTATGTTTTAAAAGAGGTTTTGGTACAACCCTGACTTTTAATTCATATTTTTCCAGAGGCTTACATTTTTGTGGTTGGATCTAATGCCAACCTAAATGAAACTCCCACACTCATCACAAGCTATGCTTCTCTGGATGTCAATCTCATTGAGATTTTGGAGCACAACCATGGTATAGTAGTAACTTGTTTCTAGTTAATTGTGGGGAGGCACTAGCCTGGACAACATGTGTTTTGGGGGCATGATTTTGTAATAAGGGGCTGTAATGTTTGGATCATGAGTTTCTAAACAGCTAGTTTTTCCAAAATTTTACCAAAATTACTGACCTTTATGCAGCTGGATATTATAGCTACCACACCTTCAAATATTCCAAAGGAAGAAAAAAATGTAAATCTAATTCAAAGTTCTTAATTGTTTAATTGTTTTAATTAAATTAAAACTATAAATACAACGTCAAAAGAAAATGTGTGTTAATTTGCTAGGAGCAACCACAGCTCAGCCATTAAGCAGTAGGCCATGAAAACTCGCAGAAAGGGCCATCAGGTGCTGAGGCACGTAGCACAAAAAATCGCCTATCCTCTGTTGCATCACTCACTACAGAGTCCCAAACTGCCTCTGGGAACAACACTGGCACAAGAACTGTATGTGGGGAGTTTCATGAAATGGGTTTCCATGGCTGAGCAGCTGCGCCCAACCCTTGCTTCACTATGCGAAATGCAATGCATGGGCTGGAGTGGTGTAAAGTATCACCACTGGACTCCGGAGCAGTAGAAATGCTCACTCTCACGTTTCACTCTCTGACAGTCTGATGGCTCCAACAAGCTCATATAGGTGTGATAGTCAGATGTCCACATACTTTTGGCCATGGTGCATGTATTAAATAACAAAAACAAAAGTGTCTGAATACTTATTTTCCCTTGAATACTTTAAATGTACTTTTATGCCACTGACTTTTTATTAATATCTTTCCAGAGGTTCAAAATTTTGTGGGTGGATCTAATAACAGCCTAAAAGGAAAGCCCCAAATCGTCATAATCACCGGACCTCAGGAAGCCCATCTCAGTTGGGATTTACAGCAGAAATATGGTACAGTAGCCTTTATATTTGTTCCTGGTTAACTGTGGAGGCTCTGGACAACATATAAATGTGTTTTAGTGCCATGGTGTTGGAATGAATAAGGAATAAACAGAGTGTTTATAATGTTTGGATCATGAGTTTCAAAACTGGTTATACTAGATAGCTATACCAAAATTGTTGACCAAAATTTTACCAAAGTTGCTGACCTTTATGCAGACAGATATTATAGCTATTACATTTCTTTTTTTAAAAAAAAATCACATTCAAAGGTTCCTAATGAAGAAAAAGAAGTAACTCTAAATTACATCCCTGATATTTTTCTGTTTTAAATTAAAGCTTACATGTAAGTCATCTATGATACAACAAACCACTTTAGGGCCACATGACCTAAAAGAAATCTGTTAACCATTGTCATTTTTTTCCAAGGGGCAATTTAACTGTGCACTGCAACCTTGGGGTCATGTTTACAAGCAATATTAATGAGACATAATATAGCTTCTGTCTTAGAGCGAATAGGAGACAACAGACACAAAGACTAAGTAATGTAATGTAATGCAAAACATCGGGCAGGCTTTGAATCTGCTTGAGTAGCAAATATTATTACAGTATTTCTACAATCCAAATAAGAAATACAGTACTTTGTGGTGCTTATATGAAAATAATGAAGCTGAGATACTGTTACCCAAGGTTGATCATTTATATATCTACACTGATCAGCCATAACATTAAAATCACCTGCCTAATATTGTGTAGGTCCCCCTTGTGCCACCAAAACAGCTCTCACTCATCAAGGCATGGATTCCACAAGAACTCTGAAGGTGTGCTGTGATAAGGGCATCTGCCAAATGCTGTAAATGTAATGTAAATGCTGTGGTATCTGGCACCAAGACATTAGCAGCAGATCCTTTAAGTCCTGTAAGTTGTGAGAAGGAGCCTCCATGGATCAGACTTGTTTGTCCAGCACATCCCACAGATGCTCGACTGGATTAAGAGCTGGGGAATTTGGACGCCAAGTCAACACCTTGAACTCTTTGCATTGTTACTGAAATCATTCCTGAACAATTTTTGCAGTGTGGCAGGGAGCATTATCCTGCTGAAAGAAGCCACTGCCATTAGGGAATACTGTTGCCATGAAGGGGTGTACCTGGTCTGCAACAATGTTTAGGTAGGTGGTACGTGTCAAAGTAACATCCACATGAATGCCAGGACCCAAGGTTTCCCAGCAGAACATTGCCCAGAGCATCACACTGCCTACGCCAGCTTGCGTTCTTCCCATAGTGCATCCTGGTACCATCTCTTCCCCAGGTAAATGATGCACTCGCACCCGGCCTTCCACATGATGTAAAAGAAAATGTGATTTATCAGACCAGGCCACCTTCTTCATTGCTCCATGGTCCATTTCTGATGCTTGCATACCCATTGTAGATGCTTTTTGGTGGAGGACAGGGTCAGCATGGGCACTCTGACAGGTCTGTGGCTACACAGCCCTATACACAGCAAGCTACGATGCACTGTGTGTTCTGACACCTTTCTATCATAGCCAGCATGAACTTTTTCAGCAATTTGTGCTACAGTAACTCTTCTGTGGGATCAGACCAGACGGGCTAGCCTTCGCTCCCTACTTGCATCAGTGAGCCTTGGGCGCCCATGACCCTGTCGCCAGTTCACCAGTTGCGATTCTTTGGACCACTTTTGGTAGGTACTAACCACTGCATACTAGGAACACCCCACAAGGCCTGCCATTTTGGAGATGCTCTGACCCATTTGTCTAGCCATCTCAATTTGGCTCTTTCAAAATCGCTCAGATCCTTACACTTGCGCACTTACACTTTCCTGTTTCCATCACATCAACTTCTAACACCTAATATATCTCACGCCTTCAGAGGTGCCACTGTAACAAGATAATCAAAGTTATTCACTTTTCATCCTCTTATACCACAGTAATTTTCCAACAATCACAAATTTTATTTATTGATGAACAACATGTTTTTTTTATCCATTTCTAGTTAATTTATTGTCAAATGTTAATAAAACAAGTCAGCTCCTGTTTTCACTTACATTAGTGAAGACAAATAATGCAGCTTGTCAAGTTACAGAGAAACTGCAAAGGCTAAACTCCTCTGTCCTGAATACATAGGAAAATGTAGTTACAGTTTTACCCCTGACTACTGACCACTGACAACATGCTTACACTGGAGACTCCTTCCATAAATCTTAAATAAATATCTCCTTAAAAGAAAACAATTTTTGATAAATAATCAGTTTATTATTTATTATGTGGAGGATAATAATGTGCACCATATATGTCCTACAAATAACTAATTATATAAGCTATATTATTATAGCATATACAGTGTAAACCTGTAATTTTCAGGTTGCTGCTATTACAGAAATTTAATCAACACCTCCTAACCAATCAGAATCCAGAATTCAACAGTGTTGTGAAATTAATAACTCCTTATTTATTTTAAAATGTAGTGAAAAAAGATTAATATTTACTCTTTTAACTGGAATACCACTAACAGAGAAGAAGAACAGCTCAGAATCCATGTTTAAATGGTACAGAGCACAAATGTACTGGCCTTAGTGTGCATCTGATAGATAAATAAATAAATAAATAAATAATAACATGATGGGATCTGTTTGTTACCTCGTGTTAAATTTCCATTTAATTTTAGAACCTATTGAAGATCAGACGATGTTGTGTTACAGTACTTTATGATGATGTAATCTTGTTTTCTAATAACTGTACATTTTTGATCATTTGAGTTTCCTTGCAGGAAACAAAGCAATTGGATGTGACTGAATGCACATCTGAAGTGCTCATTAATCAAGATTGGACTTGTCAACATTCACTAAAAGTTTACTAATTTTGACATGTTTAGGTTTGCTGCAACTTTACTATACATAAATACAACAGCACAACAACAATACTACTACTACTAATAATAATAATAATAGACATACAAATACATTTATATTTAAATTTACATGATTAAACATCTTTACCAGAAATTGATCTAGAAACATGAAGCAGCCTCGAGTTATCCTATCTATTGTAAATTGCATCACGTAAATTATGCACGCAAAAAAGTCAATAAGTCTATATATTTATTTTACTGAACTTTACACATCCAACCAAGTATTAACTCAAAAGTATAATTTCAACTTCTATTTCATTGTAACTTCAGGATCAGCTGCTGTAGCCTTCATGAGCTTTGCCACCTTCACAGACATTCTGGTTCCTAGCTTCTCCTACAAACTTACTGACTCAAATCAAACCATCATGTCCACTGTGGTGATAGCAGTACTTCTCATTATCCCTGATATATATATCACCAAACCAGTCAACTTCAACCTCAGACACATCAACGTAAGTTAATTATCTTTTGGATTTTTTTTTTTGGCTTCAGAATTTTTAATAAACATGCTTTCTCTCTCTCTCTGTCTCTCTCTCTCTCTTTTAGGAGTTAGACCCTGAGGGCATTCTCTCCTGTGCACACTGGGACTGGTTTTGGAGCAAATGGGACATAGGTCTCTGTACAGTCACACATACCAATAGCACTCACACTGTGTGTTCTTGTCATCAGATGCAAATGCTTGCTCTTTTCATGCTGACTATCCCATGCAGGGTAAGAGATCATCAGGGGAAAAATGGCATATTGTAGTCTGTACTATGTTCTCTTCTTTATTTCATCCTGCACTTCCTTGGCTATCACTTCAATGTCTCAGAGTGTAGCGAAATGTCTAGCAGCTTTAAACCATTTTCCTGAGTGGTGAATCCTATTTATAACAGCTGGTAGCTGGTAGTTTGATTGTTGACACTAAACGATGCATTCTTAAATTGTCTGGGGCAAAACAGTAGAATCATAATCATGACTTCATTGACCTTTTATGAATAACATTATCCATGAGTAAGCATGTGGAAGTGTTAAGAGTTGTTGTCTATCCATGATACCTAGGGATTATGCTTTTGTTGCCACAGGAGGTACGATGGGTGACAGTACCTCCTTCAACAGGTTGTCCATCAAGAGCTTGAATATAAATGGGGGTCTAAAGTGGTGGATCTTCATTTGGATCTCCGTGGCCAGACTCTGGTCCCACAACACCCATGTCGAGAAGTGCTGAAACAATAGATTGTGTTGGAATGGTGTAGAACAACTTTTATTAAAAAAAGGTTTGACTGGAAAAGGATTTAATGGACTCACTCAGCACATGGTTAAGTTTCCACATGCCTCTCAGGTGGATGGGGTGTGTGTCTGGTGGGCAAGTTGGACACTGAAAATGAGATATGTTGAAGCACCACAGTAGAAGCACAAGCCCTGTGCATGGGTTCAAGTTCCTTCTCCAGACATGGTATTTTTTTTCCAAGGCTCTGCTTTGAGCACACATTCTTCCACCTACTTCCAGCTGCCGGCATTTGAAATTCAAGTACATACTATATTATGCTGCATTGTACAACTGTAGTGCACTTTGTGTTGCTTGGTTGAGAGTGAGAAGGCATTCCCCCACCTTCTTATCCTTGGATGGATGATCAAAAATGTTGCTCATGAAATGCGAGTTCAGACAGCTGTAACCCATGTAAGAGAAGGTTGGTAAGCAATTAGATAAGTTGTGTGATCTTGTTGCAACTGGTGATGCTTGTTGAATCAAGAAGAAAAAGAACACTGTAGAAGACACCCTTGGCACTTAACTCAATTGCCTCTGTATTTTTTGTGTTCTAAAATAATGGATTGCTGTTGTGAACTAGAAGAAAATGAGAGGTTGTCAGCTGTTGAATCCTGGTTTAGTGTAGTTCAGCTGGTTTAGTGTAGTATGAATTGGGGTCAACCGTTGTTGATCTTCCACGGTTCTTCCCTGAACTGACAGCATCTGGTTAACCTCAGGGAAACCAACTGCATCCATGGCTGGTGATGTGACATAGCCACTACACAGCCTGAAACTGTTGGAATTGGGTCATCGCCAATGAAGAACTTTGTGTCACTTCGCACACCCTTGCTTTGTTACTTGCTGGGTTTGATTTCCATTAGGGCCCACTTGATGTTTTCTCCAATTAGTCGCTTGGTGCATGCTGCAGTAGTAGTCAGTGATGTCATGTCGCCCATGTATATTAGGTGGCAGATGAATTCCAGCCCTTGTTCTCCACCAACTACCCATCTTGAGGCCCTTATGTTGATCTCCACGGCCATTGTGAAGGCCAATGGTGAGATAGTACATCCTGCCATAATGCCTATTTCCAACCTCTGCATTTACATTTATGGCATCTGGCATTTACATTTATGGCATCTGGCAGACGACCTTATCCAGAATGACTTACAAAAGTGCTTTGAAGTCTCTGTCAATAAACACATTCTAATACTGGTTCGCTAGGCCACAAACTAAGAATATCATCAGTCCAAAAACTCTGTTGGGGAGGTAATATAGTAACAAGCGCTCAGACAATACAAAGTTCTTTTTTTTAAAGAGTTAAATTAAGTACTTTACGAAGACTTAAATCTTTAGACGTCATTTGAAGACTGCCAGGGACTCAGCTGTTTGGATATCTAAGGGAAGTTCATTCCACCACCTAGGTGCCAGAACAGAGAAGAGTCTCGATGCATGCCTTCCTTGTACCCTGAGAGAAGGTGGGACCAATCAAGCAGTGCTAGAGGATCGGAGGGAGCGTGGTGCAGTGTGAGATAAATCTTATGCGGGCAGCTACAGGAAGTCAGTGGAGGGAGCGCAGCAATGGGGTGGTGTGGGAAAATTTAGAAAGGTTGAAAACCAGTTGTGCAGCTGCATTCTGGATCAGTTGCAGAGGACAAGTGGCACTCAGAGGCAGACCTGCCAGGAGTGAGTTGCAGTAGTCCAGTCTTGAAATGATAAGAGACTGAACAAGCATCTGTGTAGCCTGTGTGGAAAGAAATGGACAAATTCTTCTGATGTTATAAAGGAGAAATCGGCATGAGTGTGTCAGATTAGCAATGTGAGAGGAAAAGGACATTTGATTGTCCATGGTTACCCCAAGGTTGCGTGTAGTAACCGAAGGCGAGATCAGAGAGTTGTCCAGGGAGACTGTAAGATATTGACATTGGGATGAATCACCTGGGATGAACAGCATTTCATTTTTGCTGGGATTAAGTTTCAGCTGATGAGCTGCCATCCATGATAAGATGTCTGCCAGACATGCTGATATCCAAGCAGAAACATAAGTGTCTGAGGGATGGAAGGAGAGAATTAGTCGAGTGTCATGCGCATAGCAGTGGTATGAAAACCTATGTGAGGATAAGACCACATTGAGTGAAAGAGTATAGAGGGATAACAGAAGAGGACCAAGCACTGAGCCTTGTGGGACACCAGGGGAGAGTCTGTGGGGTGCAGATGTGGATCCCTTCCATGTCACCTGATATGACTGACCTTCCAGGTAGAAAGCAAACCATTGCCATGCTGCACCACAAAATCCTAGACTCGTGAGGGTGGACAAGAGTTTTGCTGATATCAGAGGGATCCAGAGTGGGTTTCTTCAGGATAGGAATAACCCTTGCTCTCTTGAATGAGGTTGGTACATGACCACATGTTATGGAGCCATTGATGATAGTGGTGATGAAAGGGAGGAGGTCTTGAGAGATGGTCTGGAGCATCATAAGATATGACCACATCACCCCTATCTTATCCACACTGCATTGGCTCCCAATCAAATTTCGTATTGATTATAAAATATTACTATTGGCCTATAAAGCACTGAATGGTCTCGCACCACAGTACCACAGAGTGAACTTTTGGTCTTTTATGATCCGCCACGCCTATTTAGATCAAAAGGTGCAGGCTATTTGTTGGTACCTCAAATAGTGTGTACTACAGCTGGGGGTAGAGCTTTCTCTTACACAGTTAAAGCCCCACAGTTATGGAACAGCCTTCCACTTAGTGTTCGGGGCTCAGACACAGTCTCAGTGTTTAATTCTAGGCTGAAAACGTATTTGTTTAGTCAAGCCTTTTGTGAATAGTTTTTTCTTAGGTACAGGGGCAGGTCTGGAGAGTTCACAGGCATAGAGTGTTGTGGCGAACTAGGATGTTTGGATGCTGTCGCCCCTCCACTCTCACACGTTCACTCAGGTTTGTTGACGGTGGAGTGGCTGGCTGCCTTATGTCCCAGGGTGCCCTCATGTCTGTGTTAGCTTCTGGCTCTCCCTTTTAGTTATGCTGTCATAACTAGTCTTGCCGGAGTCCCTGCTTGCACTCTGCAGGAAAAGTACATTGTCCTTAACCGTTAGAGGACAAAAGCTTACCTAACAATCTCTCCCTCTCTCTCCATCACTGTCGAGCTACACATGCTACTTCTGACATGCCAGTGATCCTGACCCCTTCTGCTCCCCAGAGCTGCCTGACCCATCCTGATGCCCTACTTCTGGATGGAGTTCTTATCGGTTGAGTTCGCTCACTGCTGCTGGGGGCGGCCCCATATGGACGGCCTGAAGAACCATTTGGATTGCTGGGGATAGTGCCACCTGGGGGCTGTGGAGATGGCTTGGGGATCACATATGGGGAGCTGTACTGTAATGGCTTGGGACTGCGATTGCTGTGGTGGCTTTGGGGCTGCAGTTGCCACGAGCACCTTTGTACTCAGGACTCCATCAGTGGACAGTGGATAGATTTTAACCAACCGGACTTCTTGCAAAAACTGTGATGAATTTATTGGTTGCACAATTGCACTATTTATCCATATAGTACACAATAATAGAAGGGATTTATTTATAATTGCACTATCCATTGCACCCAGATGAGGATGAGTTCCCTCTTGAGCTTGGTTCCTCTCAAGGTTTCTTCCTCATATTGTCTCAGGAAGTTTTTCCTCGCCACCGTTGCCTCTGGCTTGCTCATTAAGGATAAATTCACAGGGATAAATTCACATATATTATTTTTTCATATATATTTTTTGTGAATCCATTTATTTCTGTAAAGCTGCTTTGTGACAATGTCCATTGTTAAAAGCGCTATACAAATAAAATTTAATTGAAATTGAATAAAAGATGGCAAAGTTTTCAGCAGTCAGGGAGGACAGAGCAGGAGGAGCCGGTGGGTAGAGTAGTGAAGAAAATATGTTGTGGAGCTTGCAAGGATCTTGTGCAGAGGTTTCCAGCTTTTCCTTGTAGAAGGTAGTCTTAGCAGAATCACTTTAGATGAGAATTTGGACAGGAGAGCATGATAAGAGGCAAGATCTGTGCCAAGTTTCTCTTTGCTGTTCTTAACTCTCTCAGATTGCTGTGTAACACATCTGATAGCCAAGGAGCAGGGCAGGAAATCTTCCTGGGTTTAGAAGATGGAGAGCAGAGGAGGTCCATGGATGAGGAAAGTGAGGAGAGGAAAGTGTCTGTGCCTAATTCCAATGGTAGGGAGGAAAAGGAGTCAGGGTCAGGAAGGGATGATAGGGTGCAGGAAGTTTTGTAGGAAGGGGAGAAGGAGTGGAGGTTTCTATGAGTGGGAGAGAAGGGTATGGAGACGGGGTATGGAGAGTAATGATGAAGGATACCAAGTGATGATCGGAGATGTGGAGTGGGGTAGCAATGATATCTGTAGCTGGAGGGGCAAGATCCAGGGCTCAAGACAAGATCCAGGGCATTTCCACCCTTGTGTGTGGGAGGGCAACTGTTGAATGTTAAGGAGAAGGAGCACAGAAGAGGGAGAAGGCAAGAGGACTGGAGCTTGTCAGAGGGGAGGGTGAAGTCTCCAAGGACAGTAAGAGGGCTGCTGTCAGTAGGGAAAAGACTGAGGAGTATGCCCATTTCTTCAAGGAAGGCCCCTAGGGGACCAGGAAGGCGGTAGATGACAATGATGAGAAGGTTATCGGGGAGCTAACTGTAACTACATGGAATTCAAAGGATGAGATGTTGAGATGAGACAGGGAGAGAGTTGTGAAGCACCATCTCCGAGACAACAGCAGATCTGTACCACCACCCCTGCCAGCTTCTTGTGAAGTGTGAGAGAAAGCATAAGCAGAGGATAAGGCAGCCGGTGTAGCTGAGTTCTGTGGAGAGATCCAAGTCTCAGTTAATGCCAGAAAGTCAAGAGAATAATGGGAATCATTATTACCTGAGATGAAATCAGCTTTCTTTACAACAGACTGGCAGTTCCAGAGCCCACCTACCACCACTGTTTGAGACTGAGACAACAGAGGAGGGTAGATGAGATTTCTGGTAGTTTGGCCTCTGGATTGTGGATAAGAGCTTCTGGGTCTGTGAGAGGTGACAAAAGAAATGGGTTTGAGGCACATGTCTGCAGCCTAGTCAGGAGTGGCGTTAGTGAAAATTGGGCTGAGAGGGAACTGGTAGCACTTAACTGAGCAAGAAAAAATAAACACTACTAAACTTGGCACTCTATCTAAATTTATGTGTCTAACTATTGTGAAATATGCTTCTGACCATATTGGATAACCTTCAGTATATCTTAGTAAGCCCTGACCACAACACTCCTTAAGTGAGACTGAAACTACTCTTGACTAGCCACCTGAGAGAACTAATTAGCACAGGCTAACAGACTTCCAAGCAACACAACAGAATCAAACTAGATCCAACTGAGTCAAGTAGATAGTACACAAAGTCAGAATCCTACCTTACCAGTAGAGAACAAATTCAAGATAGAAAAACTTAAAGCTCACATTGAGTCTGCTCTGCCATGCTGTTGTAAACCCTGCTGTTGTAAAGCACAGTTGCAGGTCCTGACAGTATAACTTCACCTGCATTGTGATGGGCGCTGGAACTTGGAAGATGTGGAATGCTTCACATAGATGCAATCTAAGCTGAACATATTTGCAAGGTCTAGGAAGATAATGTGGAGGTCGGTCTTTTCCTTCTTGGCTTCTGGTGCCAGATCATGCTTGTATGTGTCAGGCATCCAGAGAATTCAGGGAATCTAGCTTTTTGTACAGATGTGTTAGTGTACCTTTTTTGTTTATTTATTTTTTATTTTATTTTATTTTTCAATATAACTAATACATTAAATGCACAGCTGGATTAGTCCTTACTTTGGTAGCCTAGCTAAGTCTAGCTAATTATAAAATCCATAAAATGTCAAAGTAAAGATTTCACATTCATTGAACATGGTTTTGCATCTATGCATCTCAATGTAAAAATTTAGGACACATTAATGGATGGCAATGAAATATAAATGTTCAGGAAATTAACTGTTGTTTTTTATCTAGGGTAATTTGACAATACGGTGTGCAACGAACTTCCTGAAACAAATTCAGTATAATATAGCTCAAGGCTTAGCACAGGAGGTGAGATATCTATGGTGCTGGTATTGATTGTTAAATTGTTTTGTTAATCCTAATTGTTAATATAAATACTTTCATGTTTTTATATGTACTCATATAAGTCTTTCTGGTTGTTGTACAGCTTGTGGAACGTTATTTAAACATAACAGAAAATCTTATGATTCGTGCAAAAGATGTTTTTGAACAAAATGATCTAATATCCTTTGGAAATTATGTATTGGAAGTCACTGAGAAACTGGTGTTTACCCTGGTGGAGAAAAAAGATAACTACATGTTAAACAACATCTCTATCCAAACTTTAGGTACAGAACCTGCTTATAAATTATGTAACACTACATATACATTTATACAACTAAAACTGTAGATAAAAGTTACTTCTTCTAGTCTACTTCTTTTACATGACATATTCCTTCCTTGTCTAGTTCTTAGATCTTTATTTTTATTATTGAACATTTTGCAAGTAGAATTTGAAATAAATGACAGACTGTATACCCTAAAGGTTAAGGTTAAAACACAAATGACTCCAAATTTATCTTTTCAGAGGCTGAAGTATTCATGGTTGGACCTAATGTCTCCTTGAACAAAATCCCCACAATCATCACAAGCCATGCCTCTCTGGATATTGATCTCATTGGAATTTCAAAGAATAACAAAGGTGCAGTAGTAACTGTTTCACGTTATATATTGTGTCTGGCTAAAAGTTCCCCTTTAACGCTTGGGGCATGTCAATTTCAAATCAAACTACTTTCTATAATACTTTAGCATTTTTAATAAAATATCTGCTAGGTTCACTTTCAGAACGAGCATTTGAGAGTTAGTCAAAAGGCATAAAAAAATTAAGATGGGGTTCAATATTAAGTCTGAAAACAATATGTAGAAAAAGAAAGCATTAATTGAAGAGATGGTAAGATTGGAAAAATGTACATTCCACTTCTCTGAACTACCTATCTCCCTGTACATTAAAATTCTAAAATTAAGCGAAATTGCTGTTTATGCATAAACAACAATTTCAATTTAATGATATCATAAAATAAACTGATGAAGATTTAATTTTGGCTTTCAGGATCAGCTGCTGTGGCCTTAATAACTTATGCCAATGTGTCAGATATTTTCAAACCTATCTTCTTCAACACAATTATCCAAACAAAGAAAACCATGATGTCTGCTGTGGTTTCAGTTTTACTACCCCAAACCACCAAGAAACAACTCACGAGACCAGTCAATGTCACCTTCAAACACATCAGTGTAATATATTTGCTTTTTTGGTCAAGTATTTTTTTAATATTAACTTTTCATAATCACTTTTAAGATGTATCTCCCTTCTCTCTTGGCTAGGTGTTAGAACCTGAATTCAGTCTCTCGTGTGCGTACTGGAAGAAAACAGAATGGGCTGAAGATGGCTGTGATGTCATACAGACCAACAGCAGTCACACAGTGTGCTCGTGTAATTGCCTGGGTACGTTTGCGCTTATTATGGAGACAGACCCATGCAGGGTAAGACACCAGTTTATTGAACATAGTATATAGTATGCACAGTAAGCATCACAAAATATACATCCATCATTTCCTGGTGAGACAGTCATTTACGCTTCTGCTTGACAAGCTGCAGCCAGGGAGGCTTAAGCCAGAGGCTAACACAGGCATGAGGGAGCCCTGGAACATTAAGTGTTTTGCTGATCTACAGTCTGAGTGATAGCGTGAGAGAGGGTTTTTAGGTATGAGTCACTAGTACTGTCCCACCAACCTAAAAAAAGGGTACATATCTGGGTCATGGTCCTGGGCTTATTTACGCAGCCACTCCTGGGAGCACAGAAGGCCGTAACTAATCCAGTAGCTTGCATACTGCAGACAGGCTGCAGTATATCTGGGACAGGGGTGCTTGAGATGCTGGAAGATTTGAAAGCCAAACAAAGAGGATCTGGTACAGCCAAAGCCCAGTCAGGGTAGAGAAGGAAATCTGGGGCTGCACATCTTGTGTGTGTGTGTGTCTGCATCCTGGTGCTGTCTCATCCCCAGATAAGAGAGACACAGTAAGAGACAGCCATCCTTTTGATTTAAAAGAAAATGTGATTCATCAGACCAGGCCACCTTCTTCCATTGCTCCATGGTCCAGTTCTGATGCTCACGTACCCATTGTAAGTGCTTTCGGCGGTGGACAGGGTTCAGCATGGGCACTCTGACAGGTCTGTGGCTACACAGCCCCATACACAGCAAGCTGCGATGCACTGGGTGTTCTGACACCTTTCTATCATAGCCAGCATTAACTTTTTCAGCGATTTGTGCTACAGTAACTCTTCTGTGGGATCAGACCAGATGGGCTAGCCTTCGCCCCCCACACGCCTCAGTGAGCCTTGGGTGCCCATGACCCTGTCGCTGGTTCACCAGTTGTCCTTCCTTGGACAACTTTTGGTAGGTACCAACTACTGCATACCAGGAACACCCCACAAGACCTGCCATTTTGGGGATACTCTGACTCAGTCATCTAGTCATCACAATTTGGCCCTTTTCAAAGTCTCTCAGATCCTTATGCTTGCACATTTTTCCTGCTTCCAACACAAAAACTTTGATACCTGACTGTTTACTTGCTTCCAAATATATCCCACCCCTTGACAGGTGCCACTGTAACAAGATAATCAATATTATTCACATCACCTGTCAGTGATTTTAATGTTATGGCTGATCAGTGTGTGTGTATGTATGTGTGGTGCTTATCAGTAACCTTTTATTTAGATCCAATGTTGATAAGTATGCAACCTTCTCAGGTCCGTTCACTCTGGGCATGAGATAAGTGTTGGTCTTTGTTGAACCTAGTACAGCCTCTGGGAGTTGTCACAAAACCGGAGAGAACAGTCAGGCTTTGATACTTTGAGCTTTGTACAGGACCACAGACTGGCAAATCATAATCAGCAAGTTAAGGAAACTGTTTAAAACACTTTTAAGAGATTTATGTAGAAGGTTTAAGGTATTTATGTGGTAAGTTCATGTGGCTCTGTGACACCTGTAGCACCGCGAGGTTGCAAGGGGCAGTGCTCTTTTTTTCAAGTGAAGGTTTAGGGGGAAGGCTGGTGAAGGAAGGTGATGTTGTGGTCATCCCAGAGCTGGGCGCGGTGAACACAGGGGGAGCTTGAGTCCAGGCGTAGGGGAGAGGGACAGCAGCGGTGGCTGGGCCTTTCTTCAGCTCCAGGAGCTCCTGGGTGGTGATCCGAGGGCTTTGGGCCAGCTCCTGGGTCACCGCATTCTGCTGGAGGCTGGTTTGAAGAAGGTGTTGAAACATGGTGTCCATCAAGGGGTCGTGGCCTGTGTCTGTATTCACACCCACATCCTCCACCACTGTAGCATTGCGAGGTTGCAAGGGGGCAGAACACAGGACAGCAGCATACTTATTGGCCACCAGCCGAGTCGAGTTTCTCCGCCCCGCCTTGCAGCCATGTGCTCTAATGCTGTCCAAAACAATGGTGGTGCTGAACCAGTGCTGTCCGTTCAGTACTATGGCTGCAGTCGCGTGAGGAGCGCTTTGTGCCTTTTGTCATCACACACTTTAGACTCCCCAAAAATGCACAATGATTTTTCAGATTGTTAATAATTATTGTTTTATTGTTTATGAAATTATTGTTTTAATTATTGCCCAGGTTAATTTGACAGAACCATGCACAAGGAATTTTCTGAGTCAAATTCAGTACAACACGACTCAAGAATTACCACTGGAGGTAAGACATAATTGGTGCTGTTATTTCCACATTGTGAAGTGCTTTTTTGGACAAGATGGTTATATTGTTTGAATATGCAATCATTGCATATCTTTCTGGCTAACATTTAGGTTGTGGAACGTTATTTGAATATTATAATGAAACTTATGACTCATGTGAAAAACAATGCTACTGACCAAAATAATCTGATGTACTTTGGAAAAGCTATATTGGATCTAAATGAGAAACTGGTGTCTACACTGGTGACAAAAAGAGACAACTACAACAACATCAACTTGTCTCTTCGAAATTTAAGTATGGAACCTGCTACTGATTATAAATTATATAACACTAGAGCTGGATTTCTAACATTATAAATTCACATTACTATATAATTTAATTAATAGCTGTAAATACATGTTCTTATCAAAGTTATCACTTTATTGTTTCAAACATTTTTATTTATTCTGAAGTAAAATCAATTCATTTTTTAAGTGTTTTGGGGTCAATTGTTGCATTATGTCAGCAGAACAACCCATGTACTCTATAATAGTTGATCCCTGTTTTATATCTTTCCAGAGGTTCACGTATTCATGGTGGTTGAACCGAATTCCTCCTTCAATAAAATCCTCCAACTCCAAACATGCAACGCTTCTATGGATATAGATCTCATTGGGCTTTCAAAGAATAATAAAGGTATAGTGATGTTTACATGAACAATATTATGTCTTTCCCTTCTTTGAAGGTAGAGTGAGTGAATTTTAATATAGGCTTTGGAGAAACGACTAAAATGGATTTTAGTCATTTTAAAATTGAAACAGGATATCAGCTGACCATCAGTGAAGGGGGTATGGTAATAAAGTGTGCATTTTGTTGCTCCTCATCTGAGGAAGATAACATAAAATTGCAGTTTAGTAATGGGAATTTTTTTTTTTGAAAGCATGTTTTGAATAAATTGAAGACATCTTATTACATTATTAAGCTGTTATGCCATTCTTGTTTTATGAATTTTTCCTCAGACAAACTTGTTTCTGTCCCCTTAAATGATTTAAACTTCAATAGGCTAAGGTTTAAGCTACTGTAAAAATTTAGCTCTTACCAGCGTCCATCCACTGTGGCAGTTAGTTTTTTTTTTTTTTTTTTTAAATAGTGGAAGCACAGGTGTTAATGAAATATACTGTATATCTGTGTGTCCTGTTTTATCTTTTTCTTCTGATTCTTCATGTTTAATTCTCAGTCTCACCTCATAAGTAAAAACATCAAAAGACTAAAAAATGCAAATGATCAAATATAACCTCATATTTACAGTTTATTTGGCACTGAAATGTTTAATACTGAGATGTCTGTCTGTCACAACCCAGTCTAGATCAGGCTGCAACATACAAAAATGTATTTATTCTCTCTCTCTGTCTCTCTCTCTCTCTCTCTGTCTCTTTTTTTTTTTAAACAAGAAGTGGTTTTCCGCTTCAGAAGCCAGTCAGGCCATAATAATGAACCAAAATCCCTTTAATTATACAGAGAATGAACTACCTAATATGACCAACAAAAATAACCAAAAATTCAGTTTCTTCCCTCAGTCCCTAACTAACTGATTTTGTGACCTTGATTTAGTATCTCCTGGCAATATTAAACTAAGCTGTTCATACTAATATGAAATTATTTTTATGGCCATTCCGTGGATGTCTATAAAACTACGGCATTCCACACTTTGCTCTGGTTGATATAATTTAGTTGTGATGTAGTTTGAAGGTTGGAGATCAATCGTGTTTCTAGTCAATTGTGAACGTTTTACTGTGTGACTAAAAGATAATCCAATGTGGTCAGTACATAACCACTTACACTACTGGTGCATGCATGCTTCACATCATTCCTAATTCGAAATATGCAGAAATGTTGATTCATCTACAGCAACATTGTGTGCAATGCTCAAGTACTGATGGAATTAAGTTATCAATATAGCTTCCAGCAGTCAGATTTAAGAAAAGGCCACAATGTTTATATTGATTTTCTCTTGTAATTTCAATTTTCAATTTTATTGTAACTTCAGGATCAGCTGCTGTGGCCTTCATGAGTTTCACCGACATGGCAGACATTCTGAAACCTAGCTTCTTCAACACAGCTGCCAACACATGGAAAACGCTGGTCTCTATTGTGGTGTTAGCGACACTTCCCAAAACCACTAACAAACACCTCACCACACCAGTCAACGTCACCTTCACACACACTGATGTATGTTGGATGACCTTGGTTTTCTTTTATGCTAAGTAATTTTAATAATCATTTTCAATAATTACCTTTCACATCTTCTCCATTGTCTAGGAGTTAGATCCTGAAGCTAAACTCTCCTGTGTGTACTGGAAGGAAAGTGAATGGGTTGAAGATGGCTGTGCTGTTACACAGACTAACAGCACTCATACTGTGTGCTCCTGTGACCACCTGTCAGTGTTTGCTCTCATCATGGAGATTGTTCCATGTAAGGTAAGGACCTGGGAATTATATATAATTCATAAGTATTAGGCTGGATCACTAACAAATAAATATAATATACACTAATTAGTAACACTTCATTTATTTATTTATGAATTTTACTTGTTTATTTTTATTAGGCTCCAAGCACAAAGGGTGTTAAGGACCATCTTTTTTTGGCATGTTTATTATTTTCCAACACTTTGGCCATTTTTGAGGTGCATATGTTATACCTCTCACAGGCAGGAGACATTATATAGGTATATTCCCAAGTACAAACAGGAAAAATAATGAAATGGGATACAGTAGTTGCATTCACAGCGGACATCTCTACATTACTGATTCAGATTCAAATGGCAAACTGTAGTAGATGCAGTACAGTATTTCTTAGCTTTCATTAGCTTACTATGAATTGCACTTACCTAACCAAGATGTTTCACTTGTATTATTTCACTAAATCTGACTAAAAATAACAATACAGTAAATAGTAGATTTATAAACATCTGGAGTACAAATATTGCTTTACTTATGTAAATGAGTACTACAAATGAAATTGAAGCCTATTAGCAGAAATAATTTCTGAAGCATTTTATAACCTAAAATAAAACAGTTACCATCTTGAAACCATAGAAATACATATAATAGGCTAACCATTAGCTTTTCTTCCTTACTTACATTAGTAGTGATGTCCATTCGGTTTTTAAGTGTACATTTCTTGTAGGTTTCTGTTCACTATGACGTTATCTCACCATTCTTGGACTATATTTGTAGTTTTAAGCATTTACACATCTGTGTAAACAGGAGAAATAATGTGATGGAAGAAAGTACTACTGATTCAAAGACAAGTTGTGAATCTTCAACTACTCCCGCATTGCAGTGCTCCCAGTAGTGGTGACAACTAGTAACAGTGTTAGACTAAAGACAACAAAGAAGCTGCATGAATGAAACAAATAAGGGAAAAATTACAATTAAATATTGTGATGACACACACTTTTGGGGGGGGGTAAATTTTGCAATCACGTCCATTAACTATGCCAACATAAATCAGCCATTTTTAATTTTGTCCATTTTTATAGGTCCTAAGCTTTTAAATACTCCTCCTACAGGCTTAATTAGATTCAAGCTAAATTTGGTCAACATGATGTCAAGATATCCCTAATGTTAAATTATAAAATAATTCTTAATAGGCAATTAATTAACATGCAAATCACCTGTAGCTTATCCACAAACATCAATTTCCTAGTGTCATGTATCATCTTCCTGGGACAGATTTAGCATCCATCACCACCGTAAACAGAATAAAGCTTATTCAGGATCAATGTATTAATAGATGAATGAATGAATGAATGAATAACATATCAGCATAAAAAAATTCCTGGTTACTAAAATTGAGTAAGTGGCACAGATGTATCATAATTACATAAGTAAATAAAACACTGTGTGAGGTGCTGTTATAATAATATACTGAGTGATGGCACGGTGTGAAAAAGCGTTACTTGTTACAGGTACCACTATAAAGTTAAAATATAGAGAGAGACTGTACTTGCACAGTTGTTTATTATGCAATCTGTGCCATCATGGAGTTACCAACTTTGTGTCCAAAATGGGAAACATAAACTTACGCCAGTATGTCTAGAACAGATGGTTACTAGTGGACACACTACGTAAAAATTGTATATGCATATTTTTTGGCTCTATTTGACTACTATGTACGTTGTAACATCTTCAAACTAGCACTAGTAGAGGTACCAAATGCTGACTACAGGTCCATGAGCATTTGCTTATGATGAGGATGAGGTGAGAGAGCAAGTCCAGGAGAGCACACTGGGGTTGTTCACGGCAGCTGGACACCTGTTATCAAAGAAAAAATTGATCCATTGAATAAACAAAGTCTATGAAATGGGGAACTTGAAAATGATCGATTAAAATGTAATTAGCTCTGTGGCAGCATCTGAGGCACAGGGCTGGAAAGTGACATTATAACATGGCGTATGTCAATCATTGCAATCCACCTATTTAAAATAGTTTTGTTTGTTCCACTCCCTGTTTTTTCACCTAGACACTATTTGGAGCCACTGTGTCCCTGCACTGTAACCGTGTGTTGAACATGTCCATTGCTCAGGTAGTGGGAATTTTCTTCCTGACCTTGTGTCTACTGACATTTTCTTTTTGCTGTCGGAACCCAAATGAAACCAACACAGCTCTGATAAACCTGTGTTTAAACCTCCTGCTGTTCCACCTTGTCGACCTGCTCAAAAATCTTTTCCAACCGCATCTACAACCCCCGGTGAGTGTTGTACACAGCTTTAGCAGGTCAAAATCAATACCTGGATACTTTCTCGCCATTTTTTTTCTCTCTCTTTCCAGCAAGCATGTGCAGTCGTGAATGGTATCCGATGGTTCTTCTTTATCTCTTCTTTTGTGTGGATGTTCATTGAGACTGTGCTGCTCTTCCTACTTGTGAAGAACCTGGTAAAGGTCAGATCAAACCAGAGGGAGGTGCTTAGCTTGAAATGGTTAAATATGATTGGATACCTCATTCCCCTGGTTGTGGTCCTCATGTGTGCACTAGCCATTCCACAAAAAAAGTCCATTAATGAAAAGTAAGTGTGGAGAGTGGATGGGCTTTTGTCAAACAGAGACTTTTAGCTCATTTTCATAACAACGCCTTTTAAATTATTATTTTGTTTTTTTTTACTTCACCTTAAACTTTAAACTTCAAACTTTTTTCAACATTTATTTTTGTTTCTTAATTTTTTTTACAACAACTTGGAAGTTTTAAATTAAATGTACCATAAATTTTTCTCTCTGTAGATGCTGGGGAACTCATGATATAGACACGATCTTTGACATTCCTGTACTTTTCATTGTTGCAGTGAGTACTACAGACTTCTTTACAGCAAAACATATAAACCATGAAACGTCTTATTCAGTGAAGCAAAATAATATTGTTTTTTGAAGATAAAATTAAGAGTTTAAACCACATATGTATGCTGGTCTGGGCCAATAGCAAAAATGAAACTTTGAGTCAAATGGTTTAATGTTTCTTACTATGTAATTACCACCCCTATCTTATCTGGTATATTGCTATATGTGACATCTACAACAGCTGATTTTTCTTTCCCTGTGAAGTCAAACATGATTCTGTACTTCATTATCATCATCATCATGATCTTCACTCTAAAACATTTGAAAAATGAAGACTTACAGAGGAGTAACACCAATGATACAGATCTCATAATACATGTGATGTTTAAAAGCCTGGCCCAGTTTATCATTCTCGGCTGCTACTGGATACTCCTGTATATCCCCAATGATGGGGTTTTATATAACATCTTCCTGTTCCTCAACTCCCAGCAAGGCACCTTCATCTTCCTTGTCCACTGTCTCTTCAACTCAGAGGTCAGCTATCACCTGAGAGCCACTTACCTGTCTCACTTAAAAACTTAGCATAACATATTAGAAAACTAAATTTAGAAAAAAAAAAGATTGATTAGAAAACTTATTATGAAAATTCTTTAGAAAGTCTTTAATTCTCCTATTACAAATATGAAATTAAATTCATCAGTACTAATAAGGTCATTGAGTCCATTTCATTAACCTATTCTGCTCTATTTCACTGCTTTATCCTCTCCTACTTCCAGGTCAGACAGCAATACAGAAAGTTCGTGTGTGAATTTCGTTGCTTCAAAATCCCAAAACCACTACAAGAGATTTTGATGAGACACCACAGTGAAGTCACGATACTAGAATTAAGAAGTCAATAGAAAACACACAATTCTTAATACCTGAATTAATAAGACATTATACCACAATTAATACTACTGCATGCTGTTTTATGATAATACCACCCTGAAGTTGATTATTTTCCTGTTATAACACAACCTGAACTTTTTTATTCCTCTTATACCACAGCAATTTGCCAATTAGTGACTAATGATTAGACAAATTCCTGTGAATGAGCTGTTACTATAGAAACTATAAAGTATTAAAAAGCGTGCATTAATAGAAATCTGTGATTTACAGCTGCACTTCTGTCAGAGCTGCTGTTAGAGAAAATTAATCAACACCTTCTGACCAATCACAATCCAGAATTTAACAGTTCTGTGGTATAAAAATTAAATTATCAACTACTAAGTGAGTGATTATTGTAAGCAGAGCTTTCCATTTCCAATGTCTTGCCAGTGCTACAAAGTGACTTGAAGTAAATGCTATTTAAAGAAATGTCAAGCTATTACTTATTTTTTATTTCATTATGGTACTTAAAAATGCAACAAAATTAATTCATTATCATTAGCATAATTATATGCTTTGTATGTGTGTGTGTGTTTCAGTTTGATTTACAATCCTGTAAGAATCACCTTAAATATGACTCCTATTTGTTATGACTGATTCTGACAAATTGAGGATCCTAAACTTTTTTCATTAGTAGTGTTTCCTCCAAGACTCCACTAGAAAAATGAATGAAACTGGTATAGAAGGCTACGTTAAAAGGTGCAGCAGTGCCAAAATAGCAGACTGACCACCTTTAGTGTAGAACATGCTTCATTAGGCTCAATTTTCATGTTTTGTTTTCCTAAGTTTTAAGATAGAACAGAAGAAAGGATTGAATAGGAGGTAGAAATGAATGAAAAGGGAAAGAGATGTAAGGGCTAAAAAGAATGTAAATAAGGAAAATGAATGTAAGCAAATTTCAGAAAAAAGTAAAACAACTAGAACTAACCTATAAAACATCATATAGCCTACTGTACGTTCCATTCTAGAAAATCTTAGACTTCAACATATACAATCAAGGCCAAATATATTTGGACAATGAGTATATTGGAGCTAAAATTAAATAATGAAGACTTCTGCAGACTTTAAGTCTTAATCTGAGAGTATTTACGTCCAAACCGAGTGAATGGTGAAGGAATTACAGCATTTATTTTTATGCCTCCCCTCCTTTTAAAGGGACCAAAAGTAAATGGACAAACTAACATGATCATAAATTAAATTGTCATTTTTAATACGTGGTTGCAAATCCTTCAAAAAGTTACAAAAATTCTGGAACCCATAGACATCACCAGATGCTGGTTTTATTCCCTGGTAATGATCTGCCAGGTTTTTACTGCAGCTCTCTTCAGTTCCTGCTTGTTCTTGGAGAGTTTTGTCTTCACCTTTACCTTCAGCAAGTGAAATGCAGCTCAGTTGGATTCAGGTCAGGTGATTGACTTGGCCATTGCAGAACATTCCACTTCTTTGCCCTAACAAAGTCTTGAGTTGCTTTTGAAGTATGCTTCAGATCATTGTCCATCAGCATTGTGAAGCACCTTCCAATGAGTTTTCCATGTTTTCCATGGTCTTCCAGGCGTTTTGGTGTTCCTGAGCTCACCAGTGTGTCTTTCTTTTTAAGAATGTAGCATATAGTTGATTTGGCCATACTTAATGTTTTTGCTATCTGTCTGATGGGTTTGTTTAGATTTTTCAGTCTAATGATGGTTTGCTTCACTGACAGTGACAGCCCTTTGGACTTCATATTGAGAGTTAATGACACTGCATGCAAATGACACACTTGAAATCAACCTTTTCTTGACCTTTTTTCTGCTAACTTGTAAGTGAAATAATGAGGGAATAACACACCTGGTTATGGAACAGCTGAGCAGCCAAATGTCCAATTACTTTTGGTCCCTTAAAAAGGGGGACCACATAAAAAAGTGCTCTAATTCCTGCACTGTTCACCTGATTTGGATCTAAATATGTTCTAATTAAAGCTGAAAGTCTGCAATTTGAGCTCATTATTTACTTTCAACTCCAATATACTGTGTTAGACAGCTAAAATAACAATAACTTTGTCACTGGCCAAATATTAATGGACCTGACTATACTGTATATTCTCTATGTACAATACAATATTAGTAGTATGTAGGAGTGTGATACACATGCCATGTAACAGTTTTCTGTGTCTGTACATGTCCATTGTCTTTCAATTTAATGATTATAATCAATAAATTTAACATTTGCATGTTGTTTCTTGAATAACGTCTTCATTTCAGTTTGTTAAATTGGAGAACTGCTAAAATGCTAACTTGCCTAAACCAACTTCAGAGTAACCAAACTTTATGAAAAATAACACTATATTACAGTTCATAACACTCGCATATTGTACCATTAGATGCCAGTGTCTTTAGATGAAACTATACACCAAATTTATTTGAAGAATTCACCCCATGAACTTTTCCACATTTTTCAAGTTAAAATCAGGAACTGAAAATTACTTTGTTTGGATTGTTACAGTTTGTTTCTACATAATATGTCTACACAAAGTTATTATTATTATTATTATTATTATTATTATTATTATTATTATTATTATTATTGTGACGCAAATATTAAACAAACCATAAAACAGACATTTGTTGTTTGCATAAGTATTCACCTAACAATTACAGCTGCAATTCTTCTGTGACATGTCTCTATCAGCTTTGCACATCTAGATCCTGATATTTCTTACTATTCTTCACTTCACTGTTCCTCAGTGTTCTTGAAATGTAAAAATATAAAACATCTTCAGCAAACCTATGCATTAGGAGATGAAGGGCTTCAGACATCTGTCAACTTTAAATAAGATGGGGTATTTTCGATTTCTCATGACATCAGCCAACATGACCTCAATATTTGACAAAGTTTTTGATAATAATGCTAAATGGTAACACTTTATTTATTTCACCTTTAACACATGCATAAGCAGTGCATAAATCATTTATAAAGCAATGCTTTAAAAATGAGAGAAAAGAAAGCAAGTCCATCAGTCATGATTATCTTTTATTTCTGATTTTGTTAATTATTAGTTTATTTCTAACAGCACATTCCTGGCACTTTGATAAAGTTGTAAAAGTTACACATAATGCTGCATGAGTTAAGAAAAATGGATTTCTCAATATGTTATAATTGTGCTGTTAGTAAAGACAAAATACCAACTTCCAAGACACTTCAGTCATCATCAGGTTCTGGAAAAAGCTTGGATCCAAATATGGCTCAGGGGTTCAAAAGTGCCCCCTTTGAAATTTTTCTTATTTATTGGCATCCAGTTTCACCAGCATGCACCACATTTGGTAGGCATATGGCTCTGCTTAAAACAACAACAATAAAAAATACAGTCACATCCATTAACTCCACCCAGCAGGAAGTCAGCCATTTTGTAAATTAACATCACACTGAATAAAGAGTACATTCAGTGGTATGGAATAATAGAATCCACATGCCAATACTGGCTCATGAAACAGAAACTGCTGCACCCTTGGTGCCTGGGCCCACCAATTACTGCTTACAGCTATATTTCTTGTTATACATCCACATGAGAGTCTATGACTATAGAGGCATCAAGGAGGCTAAAGCGGCCTATAAGAGGAAGATTGAGGATCACTTCAACAACAACCCACGGCAGGTGTGGCAAGGTATTCAGCACATTACCAATTACAACACCAGCAACCGCATGACTGCTGAAGGCGATGCCTCACTGGCAGAGGAACTTAATTGTTTCTTTGCACGCTATGAGGTGACAGCAGCAGAGACTTTCCTGACATCTCCATCAGTCTCCTACAATCACATCCTTATGGTGCAGGAACATGATGTGAGGCGTGTGCTCAAAGCAGTGAGCCCAAGGAAAGCTGCTGGCCCTGATGGCATGACAGGATGGGTGCTGAAGGAATGTGCAAACCAGCTTTCTGCTGTATTTACCAAGATCTTCAACCCATCTCTGTCTACATCCAGCAACCCTGCCTGAAGTCTGCCATTATCATTCCCCTGTTAAATAAGTGTTGCCTGCAGCCTCAATGATTACCGCCCAGTCGCACTCACTCCAGTTATAATGAAGTGCTTCGAGAGGCTGGACCTGCAGCACATCAAAACCAGTCTCCCACCCTCCTTTGATCCCCACCAATTTGCCTACAGAGCAAATAGATCCACAGAAGATGCCATTGCCACGGCCTTTCACACTGCATTAACCCACCTGGAACACCAGGGTAACTATGTGAGGATGCTTTTCCTAGACTTCAGCTCTGCCTTCAATACTGTTATCCCAAGTTGGTTACTCACCAAACTTGTCAATCTTGGACTTTCCCAACCCATCTCCCACTGGATTAAGGATTTTCTAACAAATCGCCACCAGTCTGTTAGACTAGGCTACCACCTCTCCTCCACGCTTACAATCAGCACCGGCACCCCACAGCGGTGTGTGTTGAGCCCCATACTTTTACGCCCTCTACACTCATGACTGTGCATCAACCCATTCCACCAACAACATCATTAAGTTTGCAGATGACACGACTGTGGTCGGTCTCATCTCACAAGGTGATGAAACAGCCTACAGGGGTGAAGTCCAAAGACTGACAGTGCGGTGTTCAGAAAACAATCTCATCCTGAACACCACAAAAACAAAGAAACTTTCCTAAGTGTAGCACAGCTTCTGATTCAATATACATCATCGAAGACTGTGTGGAAAGGGTCTCCACGTTCAGGTTCTTGGGTACACACATTGCTCATGATGTCTCCTGGACCACAAACACCATAGCATTGGTAAAGAAGGCACAATAGTGGCTCTATTTCCTGAGGATTCTCAGGAAAAACAACCTACAGGAGGATCTGCTGTTGTCCTACTACCGTTGCTCCACTGAGAGTGTGCTGACGTACTATATCATTGTATGGTACGCCAGCTGCTCGGCAGCAGATGGGAAAGCCCTTCAGAGGATTATTAACACCTCCCAAAAAATCATTGGCTGCTCACTACCCTCTCTGAAAGAGCTATCCAGCTCTCGCCGCCATAGCAGGGCAAACAACATACTGAAAGACCCAACTCACCCTGGACACCATCTGTTTGACCTTTTGCCCTCTGGCAGAAGTTTCAGGTCCATCACATCATGCACAGACAGACTCAGGAACAGTTTCTACCCCAGAGCCATTCGAGAACTGAATGCTAAGAAACACTATCACTGAATGTTAAGAACTATTTGCACTACACACACTCACGACTCTTACTTCATTTATCCCCAACTGCAAAAATTTGTACATAAGACAACATAGCAATTCAACAAATGAGTGTGCAATACCTTAGTTTTATTTTAATTTTAAATTTCTATTGTTATATTTAAAATGTATAAATCTTACCGGATAACACTGTTCAAATGTGCAATATGTTACGTGCAATATCTTTAGCTGCTTCTTAACTGTACATATCTGATCATTTATGCTAATATTTATATCCTTTTATATTTATGTTATCCCTTACTCCTTTTATTTTATTCTTATGCACCATTAGGAGGGACACTCAATTTCATGGTACCCTGTGCAATGACAATAAAGAATCTATCCATCTATATCAGCCCAAGGAACACTTTGTAATACTTTTTTAATGAAATGTGGCACAGTGATAGAGGACAGTTTCAGCTATCGACAAAGCAGTGTACACCCATCGCACCACACAAAGAAATTTGTACACAATGTCATCAAACAGGAAAAGAGGGCATATCTTGGCAATGGTTTGACATATTCAGACCAAACTTTGTATTAAGGACCAGGACATAAGATATGTCAAGAATCTTTGTCTTCTAGGGGCACTATAATTCACAAATCAGTAAAACTACTCATAACTTTTCAACAGCACAACATCTAATGATGAACAGGAAACATAGCTCACCTGGCTGCCGCTGTATTTCCCTTTTATACTCTCAGCATTTCTGCAAGAGGGTAGAGAGCCACCGCTGCAATTATTGCTCACCAGCCATGTGTGATTTCACCGCCCCGCTTTGCAGCCATGCATTGCTTTGATCTCCAAAACAGTGGAGGTGCTGAAGTGGAGCGTGCTGTTTTTGTGTGTGGGCTACACGCCCGCTGTCACATCTACCTACAAATTTTGTCCAATCATCACAAAATTTGGAACACAGCATACAAACAAAACAAGTATTCACCCAACAATACTTGTTACCTGGATTTTTGAAATGCAGATGTCGGATGCGGATATCTCTTTGCAAACAAGTGCTAATGGTCCCAATAGCTTCTTGTGTTCCTCCATCATTAAGGGGTGGAGCCAGAAAGCGTTTGGCTCCTTAATCTCTGTACCTATAATATATGTTTAAGCACTTTGAACTTATATTGACATTTTCAGCATTGATTCTCTCATGTATATTTTATGCACCTTGGTTTGAATTGTCTTTTTGTCACCATCTTGAATATTTTCACACATGTAAAAAATTTAAAAAAACTTCCTTTGCAGATTATTATGATGCATTGTATCATTGCTCTGGATAAAAGAATCTGCTAAACAACAAAATGCAAATGTAAATGTGCTCTGCACTTCTGTGTTCCTGTGTTCCTTTTGTGTTCCCTGTTTTCTGTGTGCTTATCCGCGTATCCTGTGCCACGTTCACTTCCGGGTTATTTCCCGCCGTCTGGAGGTGGAGATAACATTTTGCATGTATGCTGCCCAAGCCATATGGTGTAGGACGTGGCTGCCATTTATCTTGGGTGTGGGTGTTTTGGTCTATGTTTTTGGTTACTTAGAGAGAAAGGGTAACTGATTGTCATTTGTTTATTTGTATACAGTAGGTAAGTCTGCTTCTCTTTGTACATTTAGACTGGGTGTTTATTTATTGTTTTGGCATCAGTCGGCCTGACACAATTTACTGGTGACTCTGGACATTTACATTTCTTATAATATACCTCCATATCCGAGAACCTCGGAACCTCGGAACCTCCATATTCTTGCCAGCATGCTTTGTTCATTCACTTTTTCCGTCACACTATTTCTGTTATCGTCCCAACCCTATACTGGAGGGCAACATGCAAAACATCTAACAGTGTATGTGCAGCTCTAACAATGGTGTATCACATTTTATGCACCAAATGCAAATGATTATGATTTTTACGTATGTGCACAAACAAGCATTTAATATCCAGTTTAAGTTGGATGATCATACTCACTCTCTCTTTCGGTCAACAAGCATATTTACATGGACTGCCAAAGACAATTCACCTAAATCAAAATATGATTCTCCTACTGAAAAGTGAGTATTTTACTAACAGACAGAGGTGTGGGGGGTTGGGATTGTGTTGATGTCCTCTTGTAAAGAAAAGAGGCACTTGATTCTTACACTTTAAACTTGTTTGTAATTTAGCAGTGGGTCTTACATATCCTAAGCATTCATACTTTGAAAATTAAGTTAGAAAATGGTACCTGTTTTATGCATTGTGTTTTCCTAGGTAACAGAAACGCCTGTTAAAAATAATGACAAAAATGAAAAGTACAAATAGTATGTGTTTAGTTTTATTTAAGAATTTATCAACAACAGTAATAATAATAATTATTATTAATATTAATAATAAAAATTATTATTACTATTATTATTACATTATGTGCTGGGGGGATGATTAGGGTGGCTTGGTGAAGGAATAGCTGTTTCTGTTCTGTATCTAGGGTATTGCTTGTTGTGTCTTTGTTGAATGATAATGGGTGTTGAGTGGAGGGTAAGGTGGGGTCTAGTAGAAATATAGAGGCAGTGTTCATTACTGTAAGTAGTGTCAGATTCTGTTAAATTTCAGTTATTAATCTATTAAACAGTGGGACTAAGATAATCCAGAATTGTTTCTAGAACTCAGCAGGAACACCTTCAGGACCTGGTGCTTTATTGTTGGGCATAAGAGCAGTTCTAGTTGTAGATCTTTTCGGGCTCTGTTGGTTTGTCTGTCTTCTGTGTCTGGATTCTCATGTGATGAATAGAGGTCTTGAAAGAATGTTCTAAATGTTTTATTAATTTCCTCTGGGGTTTGTTTTCCTAATGACTGGAATGAAGGCCCTATTGGGCTCTCGAGGAACTTACTATAAATCAAAATATCACTAATGTACACCTGGAATCTAATGTAAACGATTAAAGACCATCAATTCTGTGATGGAAAATATTTTTTAACATTTAATTTATTCCTTTTGGCTGATTCATAAGGTGTATAACAGAATATAAACCCCCCTGAAATTCCTATGCCTCTTCTCTCTACAGGAGTCACTGTGCTGTTATTAACTTCATTTATAACTATTCCTAGTTCACTTTACAGTAAGTAAACCATAAACTCAACAACACAACTCTGTTTTGAGTCAAACACATATCTCTTCTAAAAAAAAATTATGAGTTTCATTTTTATTTCATATTTCAAATACTATTTTGTAGTGAAATAAATTTAGAGTAAACTGGACTGAATCTGGAATGCAATGGTTTAAGTACATCTCTATTTAGGATATAGACAGTGACATTTTCTCTTAATTTATTGTTATAATTTTGATTGATAGATGTCCGTCAGAGGTCATCCAAGATTTAGAAAAGCATTAGTTGGAGTTGTATCTGCGTGGTGTCCACGCTCACTGTCAACCACGTATAACTCTGGGCTCTCTCTAACATGTTTAAGGTGTTTTCCTGTCCACAGGAAGCAAGAATATTTTATAAGGATGTTTTCATAAATCCTTTGTCTATTTGCTTGTGAAAACTCTTTCCTAAAACTCAACAAGTAGAATTATAGTAAATAAATCAATGAAGTTTGACTTCAGACAGATTTTAGAGAAAGTTTGCTGGATTATAATTCTGTATGGATGAAAAACTAAGTGACACCCTTTTTTTCAGGTGTCAGTTTGGCTGAAAAATGTCAGGTATGTCTGAATGGGTCCTGAAGATACACTGACTATGGAGAAGTAACTGGGTCTTTGGGATTGTATTTTATTTTTAGCATTAATAAAAAAGAAAAATAAAAACTAAAACAAATAAAGCAATAAATATAATTTATAATAAAATATTTATTCATTCATAATTTATTTATTAAATACATTAATCACCTTTCAAAATGAGTGGTAATTAAATTTCCACTGTTTGAAGAAAAAAAAATTATATATGTATATATATATATATATATATATATATATATATATATATATATATATATATATATATATATATGTGTGTGTGTGTGTGTGTGTATTTTTATCTAGGTTAATGTCACAGAAAAGTATGCAAGGGAAATACTGTATTACTTTCAGAACTACATTCCTAAAGAATTATCGCAGGAGGTGAGGCATACTGGGTATTGTTATTTCCTAATTGTGGATATAAATGCTTTAATTAACAGGATTGTCACTGCATTTGTATGTAATTATTGTGTATCTGTCTATCTGTTGGGCAGGATGTAAAAAAATATTTAAACACTGTCATAAGTCTTACGGCTTGCATGATAAAAGATACTCCTGACCAAAATAATCTAAAATCCACTGGAAGTGATATCATGGATGTAAATGAGAAAGTGGTGTCTACACTGGTGAAGGATTCACTTGGCTTCAGCGACTCCAGATTCTCTGTCCAAAATTTAGGTATATAAATTGTATAACACTTCAGCTGCATTTCTACCATCAGCAGTTCACACTAAAATGACTGTATTTCAAGTTTCCCATATTCAGTCACACTGTATAGGTGGTTAACTTGACTTTTTGATTACCAGGTCCTGCCCCAAGATGCCAGATTTTTCTTTTCCACTACTTTCAAGATAGTTTTTCCCCCCAATACCATCTAGACTTAACTCCTAAAATAAAGTGTTTGTCTTTGAGCACGAACGCTGATGATGGTGTATACAGATTATCACATTTATTAAAAATCTTTAAAAAATATGTCTTCATTAAACCCACATAACCCGGATAAGATTTATTCCTTTATATATTTCACATGCCAATGTATTGAATTTTATGCACAATTTTGGAAAACAGGACCAAATAAGGGTCATCAAGGTCTAATTTTTCTGCTCTTAACACAATTTGCCCATTTATTTTTTTAATTTCTTTCTTTAAAAAGTAGACATCTGCTATGGTTACATGTTGTTTTAAGTATTATTTCATAACAATAATTATTTAATTGCATCATATTTATATATTAGCCTTAAATCACATTCCATAATGTTTTGAGTGTCTTTACAAGACCCAACATATGTTGGTCAGGCTGAACTGAATACCAAACTAAATACTAAAGTCCAAGATCAAAATTGTGCATATCATGGTATGTGCAAGACATGGTTCTGTTCTGGGAAAACCCTGCCCTGAGCAGCACCCAAGTCTGTAGGTGAATACATGTGCTAACTTCTCCACAAGGTTAGGGTAGGATGTGAAATATATATATATATATATATATGTATACACATACACACACACACACACACACAGGTCTGGAAGTATTTGGACAGTGACAGAGTTTTTGTGATTTTTGCCTTTATACCCCACCACAATGGATTTGAAATAAAACAATCAAGATGTGATTGAAGTGTAGACTTTCAGCTTTATTTTAAGAGGTTCCACAAAAATAAGGCATTTACCATTTAGGAATTACAGCCATTTTCTACAAAGTACTTCCATTTTCAGGGGCTCAAAGGTATTTGGACAATTGACTGACAAAGTTAATTGACCAGGTGCGGTCCATTCCCTCATTACTTCAAGACAAATGAGGAAGATAGAAGGTCTGGAGTTGATATCAGGTATTGAGTTGGCATTTGGCAGCTGTTTGACTGGAGCTACCAATATCAAGTCCAAGGAGATCTCAATGCAAGTGAAGGAGGCCATCATTAGGCTGAAAAAACAACATAAATCTATAAGAGAGATAGCAAAAACTCTTTTCTACACTAATCTAAAAAGATTAACTTGTACCAGAATGATGGGAAGAGAAAAGTATGGTGAAAGAAAGGAACACCTCATGATCCAAAGTATACCACATCATGTGTCAAACATGGTGGAGGCAGTGTTATGGCATGGGCATGTACGGCTTCCAATGGAACAGGCTCACTGGTGATTATTGATTATGTGACTGCTGACAGAAGGAGCAAGATGAATTCTGAGGTGTATAGGGCTATACTCTCTGCTCACATTCAGCCAAATGCTACAAAACTGATAGGACGCCGCTTCACAGTGCAGGTGGATAATGACCCTAAACATACTGCGAAAGCAACTCAAGACTTTCTGAAGGCAAAGAAATGGAATATTCTTCAATGACCAAGTTAGTCGCCTGATCTCAACCCAACAGAGTATGCTTTTCACTTACTGAAGACAAGACTGAAGGCAGAAAGATCCACAAACAAGCAGCAACTGAAGGTGGCTGCAGTGAAGGCCTGGCAAAGCATCTCCAGGGAGGAAACTCAGAATTTGAGTTTTGAGAGCATGGTCTCCAGACTTCAGGCAGTCATTGACTACAAAGGATTTTCATCCAAGTTAAAATTATGGTTATATTTACAATTATGTCACTTTGTCCAAATACCTTTGAGCCCCTGAAAATGGAGGTACTTTGCTGAAAATGGCTGTAATTCCTAAATGGTAAATGCCATATTTTTGTGGAACCTCTTAAAATAAAGCTGAAAGTCTACACTTTGATCACATCTTGATTGTTTTATTTTAAATCCACTGTGGTGGTGTATAAAGGCAAAATCACAAAAACTCTGTCATTGTCCAAATACTTCTGGACCTAACTGAATATATGCTATTTTTTTTTTAAATCAGTGTAAGTTTTAAACACAGCTGACCCTTATTTATATCTTTCCAGAGGTTCAAGTACTCATGATTGGACCTAATATCTACTGGTATTTTATTTCCCCGTTCATCACAAGCCATGCCTCTATGGATATTGATCTCATTGGGCTTTCAAAGATTAATGATGGTACAGTAGTAATATTTACAATTGTCCCTGGCTATTTTTTTCTCCTTTAAAGGTGTGTTCAGATAATTTCAAGTCACAATACTTTTTTGTAGTTTTGTATTTAAAAGTTTCAATGAAAAATCTGTTCAGAGGACAAGCTGGTCTCAGGTTATGAAAAGAAATAATAAATATCACCACTATCCTAACAATCAGATAAAGAAGGAATATTTACATGACTATCATTTAGAAAACAAAATGTATAATAATTAAATTATACACAGTACAAAATGTAACCAACAGAAAGTGCGCATAGTTTAGGACACAACCACCTACTAGCAGACCACAGAGCACCTGATCCAAGTTAAATACAAAAGCCCCACAAGTTAGGCTCCACAGTCACAGGAGTCAGTTGAGGCAGCCCCAATCTTATGAAGGTACTGCTGGGTACAGCCAGTGCCAAACCTCAGGGAACTGAGGTTGAACCAGGGTCTGGGTGGGAGTTTCTCGTCCAGGTGGTTTTCTCAATGGGACATCAGTGTTGTCTCACAGTTGCTGAGATGAGCAGACCATATCTCTGTTCAGGGTGACTTGATCCAGTCAGACTGGAATTAGTGGGGGGAGGTAAGCCTATGTGCTTTGGTGGTGAAGAGCTTGTGTTTAATTCTCAAGCTGTCTGGATCAACTGGTTCAGGAACAAGGCTGTTTGGTTGGCTGCTTTTGCGAGCAAGTTTCATTGTCAGGAAGCTGCAGCAAAGGTCAGGCAGGGGGGATGTCTGATAAGACTGGTAGACATTCCATGATTGCAGTTGTAATACTGCCACTAACTAGTCACATAGCTGAGTTGAGCATAACGTCAACTGACTTGGTTTGGTCACTGTGACTCCAAGCAGGTGCAGCATATTCTGCAGTAGAGTTCCAGAGCGAGAGTGGCAGTGTGCATAGTGGTGAAGGAAGCACACTAACCTGTGCCATCTAGCATCTTCAGGATGTTCACACAGGTTTCTGTGTTTGTGGCAAAAGCTCTGATCTAAGGAAAAAAAAGTCTGACTTCTTTCCAAAGTAACTCCTATCTACTTAGGTGTGGGGTCGAACTTGAGCCATGTGTGATTCAGACTGATGTCAAGTTGATAATTTGCACAGCAAATTATAATATAATATAATATAATATAATATTGAGCTGACTGTCTTGGATGGGTGCCACTTGTGGAAGTAGTGACTGAGAGTGGCTAGGTCATTCTCCAGGGCAGCTTCAATGTTCTTGAAGGATTTTTCTGCAGAAGCAAGAGGAGAGTCATCAGCATAGGTGTACGGGGAGCATTCACCTACAGGCATTTATAGCTATACAGATGTTGAATAAAACAGGAGCCAGGACTGAACTTTGGGGAAGACCGATGCAAAGTCTCTTGATCTTGTCACCTGTGCTCCCTGGCTCCCTGACTCCTTACCTGCCTTTTCACCTTGTCTTAGAAAATGGATGAACAGCCAGCTGGGCCAGCACCTTGTCATGCTGCCACTGAAACATCCCATTTGATAAGCTTGTTTGGCAGGAACAGAGAATGTGCTCCATGCTGGATGGCCTCCTGCACATTGTGCAGCCAGGGCTCTGACAGTCCAACTGCCTACATGGAGATTTTTTGGTGTCCATAAAACATTGTATGAACTTAAGCCAATGCTCTTCCATGTTCCACACCTCCTGCCAGTTCAGAGACCTCTGCCACGCCTTTTCCGATCATGTTTAGCTTCCCTGCTGTTTCATGGCTACAGCTCTAGCGTGCATCTTCTCCTTATTTCATAGTCAAGGGTAAAGCTATTCATGTATATGCGACTGTGCTGCCAACAAATATGCACAAATCTCCCCCAATAGATTTCCAGAACTTTGCTTCATCTCCATTGCCCCTTATTTTAGCATAGCCATTCAAAGAAATATTGTTGACCTCTCTGAGCTCTTTGTCCTCTTCTTGCTACCAGTCACTTCAGCTAAAATTTACTTGCTTTGGCAATAAACTTGCCTTGCATGCACTGGTGGCCAGATGACTTTGCAGGGACTTTTGGGGGTATTTTCCATCAAACACTGTTCCCCATCTTCTTCAGTTTGATGATCAAGGAGGTTAAGAAGGATCTATTTAAGAGTAACGACACTGTTGGTGGTGTCTTCAACGTTTGATTGAGGACCATACCATGATGAGCAAAAATTGCACTTCTCTCTCAAACCCCTTGTTTTGCAGAAATCCATTTACCACTTTGCCCAGGCAGGGAAAAACCTTTTTACATCAAATTGAAAAGAAGATTATATGAGAAATCAACATCTCAAATGTTTCTACCAACACTGCCTGCACTCCATCATGGGCATGTTTTAATATATGGATATGATTAATGTATGCTTAAGACCTAACCCACTGACAAAAAAAATTCCACAGGAAAAAAATTTACACCTCTTAGGAAACTGTTTGTAGCACCCTGGGTAGGTCAGTTGAGAAATGAGGACATGAGAGGAAGGAGTGCGCTCCCTTGGTTCTCGTTCTCCCTGCAACACACGCATTGAGCAAAATGAACTACACTATTTTTGAACTACTTGCTCCTTCTCCTGAACTCCGCCCACCCTTTGCAAACAGGTCCCAACCACCCCCCCTACTTTTAAATGCCATAGGTGAAAAAAACTGGATCCATGAGCTCCAAAATGGAAACAACATTGTCATGTATAACATACTATGTCAGTTTTGTTACAATGGCAAAAAAAAAAAAAAAAAAAAATGCCAGTATCCAAGCTTCTCTACAGAGAGACGAAAAAATGTCACTCCATTTCCAAAAGTTATAAAAGTTGAATCCTAGTACTTATTTTAAAGTTTATTTGTATTAAATCCAGCCATATAGCCCTTGGTCAGTGAAACTTGTCCGCTGGAAAATGTTATTGTTTTCTTATTTTTGCTTTCCCAGCATTTGGTTGCTTTAAATCTCTAATGATTATAAAACCATGCATGATATGTATATTCTATCATGGAATTTGATAGCTTACTGTAGAATTTAAGAAAAATAAAATTTCTCTTCAAATTCAGGAACAGCTGCGGTGGCTTTCATGATCTACAATGACATGGCAGACATCCTTAAACCCAGCTTTTTCAACACAGTTACCAGTGCAACTAAAACCATAGTGATGTCCACTGTGGTGTCAGCAACACTTCCCAAAACCAGCAATACAGACCTCACCAAACCAGTCAACTTCACCCTTAAACACATCATGGTTACTTATTTATTTCCAGAATTCAATAGTTAATAATTGCTTTGTAATGTTTTTAACAATCGCTTTTAGTTTTCTTTTTTCTCCATTGGTTAGGCGTTAGACCCCATGGCCATTCTCTCCTGTATGGACTGGAAGACATACACGTGGGATACATGTTACCTCACACAGACCAACAGCACTCACACCGTGTGCTCTTGTAATAGCGTGACAAGATTAGCTGTCATCAGTCAGACTGATCCATGCATAGTAAGAGCTGTCTATATATGTACAATGCATATACAGTTTATGGGTGGCACATTGTGGCTTCACAGTAGCAAATATTTGGTTTACATTTGTGTAGTATTCTAGTATTCTTATACTAGAATTCTGGCTATGAAATATTATATAAAGTAATTATTTAAAACACACTCACGTACCGATAAAGTGCCACTACAAGGATACTTTGTAACCAAATAACTTCATTAATGATGGTAAAGCAATACATTTAATGAGAATTGTTTAATAGTTCATTGTGGTCTACCTACATTAAAATAAGATAGAATTAAAGAAACATGAAAACACTCAACTGTATTAAATTTAATTGCCTTTTAAAATATATGCTAGTAACAGTTCAGTGCTCACAAAAATAACTTATTTTCCTTCAGTTCAATTTGACAGGACAGTGTGCATTGGACTTCCTGAACCAAATTCAGTATAACATAGCTCAAGACTTACCACAGGAGGTGAGAAGTGTACAGTGCTGTTATTTTATAATTGTGATTGTGTTTTTATGGACAGCATGGTTATTACATTTACATACTGTACTCATGAGAATCTCTCTGTCTGTCTGCTAGACTGTACAAAAATACTTGATCACAATAATGAATCTAACAACTCGTGTGATGAACCAATATAATCCAAATTCTTATGGAAATATTTTAATGAATGTCGTTGAGAAACTGGCATCAGCACTGGTGAAAAAAACAGATACCTACGATTCCATCAGCATCTCTCTCCAATCTTTAGGTATGAAACTTGCTAGTAAATAAGATATAACACTACCCCTATGTGGTACATCTTATACATTTACATTAATGTTTCTTTTTACAATTTAATTTTTTAATAATTAATGATTTCTTAATTATTTTTGAACATTGATCAGTGCTGATTTATTTATTTTCAGAGGTTCAAGTTTTCACAGTTGGACCTGAAGCCTCCTTGAGAGAAACCCCCCAACTCATCACCAGTCACGCCTCCATGGATATCGATCTAATTGGAATTGCAAAGAAAAACAAAGGTATAGTGGTGACCTTTACATGTTTAATATTGTCCACAGTTGTGAGTTCCCCTAACTATCTATCAATCAATCAATCAATCAATCAATTCAACCCCTTTTTGGCCCCTCCCAGAAACCTCTGGTAAAGTACCAATGGGTGAAGTCTAACAAAGCGTTACATTTACATATATAGCTTCCTACAAGGAAATCTCTGGGTCCCCAGCTTGTGATGGTGAAATGTGCTGATGTTAAAGAATATAAACACAGAGCCTATATAGGGCTAAAATGACACTTACTACCCATAGAACAGTAATAAAATACCCAATTTATTTAAATCTAGGCAAACGACCAAATAAACAATCAATCAGTAGCTAAACAATGAAAAGGAAAGAAATAAATGAAATAAAGGGATCAGTTAGCTTAGCAACATAACCCTCTTACTTTATTAACACAGCTCAAATTAATTATAAGCCCCCCCCTTCATTTATGTTTATTCTTTTGTTCCCAATTATGCTGAATACTTTACCCACTATAAAACTACTCCTGAGAAAGAAATACACAACCACTTATTTATAAACACCAAAACAACCTTCAGGTTCCAGTAGTATTTCTCAACCCCTATGGACAATGCAGGAATGGAGAGGAAAAGTTCAAACCCCAGCAGGTAGGAGTCTGTCTGGAAATGTTCACAGTTTACCCTCAGTGGTTAACTTGGAAATATTGAGAAGACAAATTCAACCAAACTCTCATGTGAAATACTTCTTAACCTGTTCCAGCACTGCTAACCTTTTACCTTATGACAGGTAAATCCTTGGAAATACGGCAACAAAAATATAACCGACTACTCACTCGGTCCTGTACTCCAATATGTATTCACTGGTGGAAGTTTGAAAAGAAACCTGCTCTGGCTCTTCTCTCCCGAGGACACGATGCGATTCTTCCCCCGCGCTGTTCAGTTGTCCACTCAGCATCCAGCCGGTGGTGAATGCACAGGTGTCCGTAGACCTAACAGCCGACGAGCATGAAAATGGCGTCTGGAGCAGCAATTGTCCACTGCTCCGCACTTTACTCAGTGTTCGCCTTTTTCCCCCTTCACGTCACTTTGTTTTGTTTTGTTTTTTCTCAGAATACGGTACGCACTGTAGCTGGCTCTAAACTTTCTGGGCCAGTACTTACGTAGTTAGTCTCCACCAAAGTTTATCAAAGCACATTAAACTGTGTCCAACATGGCGTTCACTCACCGTCCTCTCTCTCTCTTTTCCCGTTTTCCTGCGCTCTCCTTTCTCTTCCTTCCAAAACTTCGATTTGTCATAAGACCTGTCAGTCAGGACCTTATTGAACACTCCCCCATGGGAAACCCAATCAGGTCCTTATTGAACACTCCCCCATGGGAAAACCCAATCAGGTCCTTATTGAACACTCCCCCATGGAAAACCCAATCAGGTCCTTATTGAACACTCCCCCATGGGAAAACCCAATCAGGTCCATAATATCTCCTTTTTTCGTGCATGTCCAATAGCATAGCAAAATCAAAATAAATCCATTAATTATTAAATTACAATATTTTAAATGATAACCACTTTACAAAATTCTCATGTATATAAAACTACAAAAAAACACTGAAAATATCAAACTTGCCATATTCATTTTCAACAATACCCTAAATAAATAAATAAATAAATAAATAAATAAAGCTGGTTTGTTTTAGGCTTGGATCACTGAGCTCATTAACATACTAGATGAAATGCATTAAACCAATAAATTTCTACATTTTTGTCCAGTATTCATTCATTCATTCATTCATTCATTCATTCCCTACTCATTTCTGTACTTCGCAGCCAATAACTGGTTTACAACTGTCATGAACTGCGAGTGGAGATGGATGCAATTGCAGTTAAGTGTTTTATTAGAGAGGCAGGCAGACAAATCCAAAACGTGAATCCAAAGACAGAAACAGGAAAGAGGCAGAGGTCAGCTGATCTACAAACGACAGTATGAGGGTAATCCAAAAACATAAACCAAGAGACAGAAGGAGATCAAGAATCATAGTAGCAAACATGGAAACAGGCTCTGTAAAGTTAGATAGCAAAACACTGAACAATACTTCGCCCTGAACAAAGACACACAGGGGTTTATATATTCAAACTAATCAAAGGTAAACTGAAAATAGGTGTGATATATTAGGGAGACAACCAATGAGAGGACACGGGTGGAGACAGGACATAAACCAAACAAAAACACATGAGAACACAGAATAGCGAGCTGTCACGCTATGGGTGCTTAAGCGAGCTGAGAGCTTCTGCACTTGGTGTTCGGCCCAAGGGGGAAATACCTGACAACAACCATGAAGCAATAGGTCAACCATACTTTGCAATATGCACCTATAAAAACAAAAGCAGGGAGTATGAGAATACAATAGGGGAAAGAGAAATTTGATCCCACACATCCAGACAACTGCAAACAGATGTCAGGTTGAAGATAATGGGATACTCCAGCCTCCTTTCATTACATCTGTTATAAACATGGCTACTCATGTCTTACAGTGAAGATGGGGCCACAGGAGTGAGATTTCCCAGTTTAAATACTGGGGAAAACCTCTCCTGATTATGTATCTTGGAGATGGATGAAAAATTTGAAAGACTACAACAGTTATTCTGGATATATGGGTGAAAGGGGGAATGAGGGGAGGGGGAAGTAGGGCCAGGGCTAGATAATGAGACGTAACAGTATGTTCAGGGAAGCAAGATAGCTACTTGACTATTGCTAATAACCAGTAACCTTTCTTTGTAAGTAAACTGCAAAGGAGTGAATTGATTACTCAAGCGACAGTTAGTGTTGCACAATGACATCCAAGCATACATGTTCAAGCCAGAATATACAGAAGAAGAACTGCACCACCGAGAAGAGCAACAGAAGGCAAGCAGGGAGCAATTATAGGTCTTTCAGTATTACATTGGGCAAAAAGAAAAAAACCTCTGAGGTTTGCAACAAGTAGCTACTACGATGTTAGCTAGCAATGTTACATGATTATGTACTGTACCTTTGTGTTAGCAGACTGTGTACTAGCCATCTTACTACTAGTTATATGAGTGAGGACAAGCATTTGCTAGCAGACATTAACTAGTAGTCCTATCTCAGTTTCGCTCCTTTTGTTTCCATCTCTCACCATTTTATCACCAGTATTTTTAGTGCCTAGGTGTCTAGTGCAAGTTCTCCACCTATTGCACTTCCACTATCTTTCTCCATATCACTCAGCTGAAGCTGAAGATAAATGTTAATATCTTTTCTTCTATCTAAAAACTCTTTTAAACAACTATTTATGTAATGAAACCATAAATGTTCAGCAAGCAGATTTCTAAAATGTCTTAGAAATTATACTTCATTTATATAGATTCTTTTGTTAATTGAAATTCAATGTTATTGTACCTTCAGGACCAGCTGCTGTGGCCTTCATGAGCTACACCAACATGGCAGACATGTTAGAACCTACCTTCTTCAACACATTTACTGACACAAAGAAAACCATTATGTCCATGGTGGTGTCAGTAACACTTCCCAAAACCACCAACACAAACCTAACTGAGCCTGTCAACTTCACCCTGAAGCACATCCAAGTCAGTTATTTGTACTTTAAAAGTTTTGTTGTTAAATATGTTTCAGAATTGTTTTTTTTTTAGTAATTTGGCTATTTTGGTTTGGGGTGGCATGGTGGCACTGCAGACAGTGTTGGTGCCTCACAGATTCAGGTTCCATGCTTCAAACCCAAGATCTGTTTACTGGCTGTGCAGCATTTACTGTGTTCTCTCTCTGTCCATGTGGGTTTCCTCCAGGTATTGCAATTGCCTCCCACCTTTCAAAATCGTGGTAGTAGGTAGATTGGCTATCCTAAATTGCCCCTATGTGTAAATGTATGTGTGTAAGATGAGCAGGGTGTATTCCTGCTTGGCACCATGTGTTCCCTGGATCACAACCCGACCATTATAAAGTGCTAGTGAATATAGATAAATGAATGAATAACTTTTCAGATTGTTTATTCTTTCTTCCTTTTCTGTTGGCTAGGAGATAGCACCAGACAACATTCTCTCCTGCATGTACTGGGAGGAAAACAGATGGGTTGCAAATTACTCTAGTATCACAAAGACCAATAGCACTCACTCTGTGTGCTCATGTAATCGTCTGGGTACCTTCACTCTCATCATGCAGACTGACGCATGCATAGTAAGACACCTGTATATACCTAGTGTCAGGCTACATTTCCAGGAAAGAAATATTAGCAACAGTATAAGAACATTGATAAGATCAGATGAAATGTATTTGCAAGCTGTAAAAGAAATGAATTGAAAATGAACATGGTCAGGGAATGAAAAACAAAACATAGTTAAAAAATAGTTTCACACCATTGTTGTACCTAAAGTTAACCCCACAAGCAAGCCCACTCTGTTGTCTCTGTGCTGTTTCCTGATCCTGTAGACAAATTATGTTTTGCTATTGACAATCACTGTGGCTTCTCTGATTTCCATGCCAGTTGGTGGACTGGCTACACTAAATTTCCTCTAATGAATGAGAGTGTGAGTGTGTGTGTTCTAAGTGCCCTGTGATGGACTGTTGTGTATGGGCTGCCTCATGTCCAGTTTTCCTGGACTAGGCTCCAGATCAATGGCTATCCCTGAACAGGAGTTACTGATCAGGGGTAGCAGTGGCTGTTGAATGAATGATTTGTGATCAGGTGAGCAATGCAGTGAACAGAGACCACATTAACAGAGCACAGATGACAGAGATAACATTTGATTCTTAGATAAAAGACAAGCTCTTGAGAGGTTTTGCTCTTTCACCTAGTACTTGGTAACTGTGACAGTATCTTTCAAGTATAATGTTTTTATTCTCATAACATTTCTGTAATACCGTGGAGACAAGGATAATGGAAGAGGATAATGACAGATAATGAGTTTCAAGTATATGGGCCATGTCCCAAAACTCATACTACATACTGCTACATACAGTACAGTACTATTTAGGCATACTTTTCAGTGCGTAATGCTGCCTTTTGTAACGCAACCTTGAACTTATTCAGTGTGTAATGTGCTGCTTGTGAGTTGTCCTACTTCTTGAATGTGTTGGAACGCGAGGCAGCCCATGCGTTTACAAGATACATTTCAAACTTTGGATAGTACTTTATTTACATGAGAAGGAGTGAGAATTAAGAAAGGAAGAGTGCTGTTTGGGCAAGTCTGTGTGGGGTTCTGATAAATATGAAAGCAGATGCAGGAAGTGACATTAAATAAAGCACTTTTTTTTAATCACAAAATGGCTAACATTTTTAAGGCATTTTCATTTTACTGACTGAATTATGCACAGAATGATTCATGAGTATATTTTTGATTCACTTAATTAAAAAAATATTGTTTTAAAATATTTAAACCTCTTTTAAAAAAGATGCTAATAGCATTAAAAATAGCTTATTTTTTATCTAGGGTTATTTGACAGGACCATGCACAATGGACTTCCTGTATCAAATTCCTTATAACGTACCTCAAGAATTACCACAAGAGGTGAGAGGTATTTGATGTTAGTTCCTTACTTGTAAATATAAGTGTGTTTTTGTACCACATGGTCATTTCATTTGTATATATACTCATGGATATCTCTCTGGCTTTTGGATAGTTTGTGAAGAACTATTTGAACATCATAATGAATCTTACGACGCGTGAGATAGTTGATGTTTCTGACCAAAAGTCTCTTACGTCCTATGGAGATGCTGTATTGAATGTAACCAAGCAACTAGTGTCTACGCTGGTGAGGAAAAGAGATCCTGAGCGCAACATCAGCTTATCTCTCCAAAATTTTGGTATGAAAGTCATTTGTAAATTGTAGACCAACCAGTTGTTAAAATAAAAGTTCTTTTTTTCATGAATTCTATTTCTTCTGCTAGACAATTCCTTTGTAGAGAAAACTTTTTTTAACATTTTCAGTGTATGCTTTGATTTACGATGGCAATAAGAAACTATATTCCCAACTGAAGACAGCTAAAACTTCACTGATTTTATATCTTTCTAGAGGTTCGAGTATTCACAGTGGTTGGACCTAATATCTCCTTGAGTGAAATTCCTCGACTCAGTATAAGATATGCTTCTATGGATATCGATCTTGTTGAGATTTCAAAAAACAACAATGGTATGGTAGTATCCTTTGCATATATTAATTTAGTTGCTGGCTAAATTTCACTTTTTTAATGTCTGGTTTAAGAATCTGAAACAAACTTTGCAAAGCCCTGAGCGTCATTTTTCAGAACGGTAGGTGATTCTTATCTATCCATCAATCAAAGGGCTAGGGTAATAAACAGTGAGGAGTAATACGTAGGTAAAATGGCAACAGTATTTTGTTTTCTGTTAAAAATAGATGGCAGTTTGATGGAAGGGAATAATGGGAAGCGTTTATCTGAAAGATTGTTCAGAAGAATTGTATGTTATGGAGAATTATATAATAAATGTAATCCTTTAATATTAATTAATGTATTTATCTTCTTTGTTTATTTTTAATTTCAATTTTATTATAATTTGAGGTTATGCTGTGGCCTTCATGAGTTACACCAACATGACAAACATCCTAAAACCTACCCTCTTTAAGACAATTACAAGCACAAATAAAACCATGATGTCTACTGTGGTGTCAGCTTCACTTCCCAAAACCGCCAACACTAACCTCACCAAACCAGTCAAAATCACCTTCAAACATATTAATGTAAGTTAATTGTCTTTTAAATGAATTTTTCATTAGAAAGTTTAACAATCACTTTTCCGATTGTTTAATTTTCTCCTTTCTCCACTGGTTAGGAGTTAGACCCTGAAGGCATTCTCTCCTGTGTGTACTGGAAGACAGACACATGGCTTGAAGAAGGTTGTAGCATCGTACAGACTAACAGCACTCACACTGTGTGCTCTTGTGATCACCTGTCTACCTTTGCTCTCATCATGCAGACTGACCCATGCAGGGTAAGAGATCAGTATTTACATATACACAGGTGCTTATACCTCAAATTTTAAAGCTGAGCAACTGTACTGTCAAACTATGCCAAAAAAAGTAGTTCTCAGATTTTTTTATTATTCAACCTGGTTTGTCTGTAATGCATTAACAAAGAGCCAAACAGGAAATGTGGCCTCATCTTAGCAGCAGATTGATGTATTGCCATCAAATTTAGTATATCACCTTAGGAACAAACACTTATGGTCCCAGTGGCTTCTGGTCTTCCTCTGTTCCTAAGGGGTGGGACCATAAAGTAATTGGCCCCCTGATCACTGCTTTTGCAGCTATATTTTTCCAGTGAAATCAGATGGAGTGTATGTATTTATATATAGTGACAGGAAATGAGTTTTTGGGCATTTTGTTTTTGCTATTTTACATATATCCACTTTAAATTTACACACATAATGTCTTTTGACTTTGTACTTATAAATGTGAACAAAAAAGTATAAATTCATAATCATTAACAAAGAAGTGTTTAAAAAACCAAACTGATGACCAACATTAGTACTTTGCGGAAAGGCTATTGTTTCCAATTACAGCCTCGAGAGGTCTGCAGTAACAAGTAATTAGGTTTTTGAAGCATTGTGGTTTCATTTTAGATTATTCTTATTGCCAAATAGTCTTCAATATCCCAAAGTTACCAGGGTGTCAAGGTGCTTTTGTCTGCACCATCTGCATAGCCTGTGCTGTTATTGTGACATTCTTTGCTCCGTATCCTGGCTCTGCTGAGTACGTTGCTCTACCCCCTGGGCTCGCTGAGATCGTCGGTCTGCATCCTGGCTCCAATGAGGATATAGGTTCACTCAGCCCCCCTGGCTTTGCTGACATCATGGTTTCCCCACCTCCTGGCTTTGCCATACATGTTGCTCTGCCCCCAGCCTTCGCCAAAGTCTTTGCTCTGCCCCACTTTCACTGACATTGTGGTCTAGCTGCCTTTCAGGTTCACCGATGTCAAAGTCTCTCTGTCTCCTGGCTTCGCCAATGTTGTGGTCTCTCTGACTCCTGGCTTCTTCCCCAATGTAACTTCCTCTTCACCTCCTGGCTTTGACCACATTGTTTCCTCTGTGCCTCCTGGCTTCACTGACATTGTCTCTTCTCCACTTCCTGGCCTTGACCACATTGGCTCATCTCTGCATCCTGGCCTTGACCATGTTCACTCCTCTTTGTCTTCTGGCTTTGACCAAACTGGCTCCTCCCTGCCTCCTAGCATTGACCACGTCGTCTCCTCTCTGCCTCCTGACCTCGATCACATTGGCTCCTCTCCGTCACTTTATTTACCCCTAATAAACACCACACTGAGTTCAAGCAGTGAGATCCTGCTTCATCCATTTCTACATGCACGTCACACAGGGTCCCTTTGATTTCAAAATAGGATTTTCAATGAGATTCAGGTCAGCAGACTGGCTAAGCCATGCAAGACCTTCTTGAGTTATTTTGGCTGGATGTTTGGGGTCATTGTCTTGTTGAATCATCCATCTTCTCCTCAGATTCAGTTTCTTGGATGATGAGACAAAATTCTCCTCTACTTTTCACCTGCATACTGTATTATCAAACCAATTATTCTGACACGGATGCTTAAGGTCATTGCTATGGCTCTGTAGCTTTATCCATTCGAGTGTTGTTTAATAATGTCCCTGAGCAATTTAGGAACCTCCTACACCTTCACAAATGGAACAATGTCTTTAATAATGACACCAGGTGCAATTTGCATTAGAATTATATATAGTGTCTGAATAATTTTCACTGTCACTTTTGCTTTTTAAACATCTTAGAAATACATACTTCTTGTTCATATAGATAAGTACAAAGTCAAAAGACATTATGTGTAAATTTGAAGTGGATATATGCATTGGAAATATATTATATAACAAAAACAAAAGTGTCCAAATACTAATTTTCCCTCACTGTAAAACGCGAAGCAAACACTAAATTAAATATATAGGTGGCATACACTCAACCCTGTCACTGATACAAACTGAACTGTTTCTTTGCAGAGTGACCGCCTCATGAACGCCCTCTTTGCAGTGGCTATAATAGTGGGACTTGTATTCCTGAGCTTGTCTATACTGACATTCACCTTTTATTCTCGGAACCCTGTGACCAACGCAGCTCTGATAAACCTGTGCATAAACCTTCTGCTGTTTCACCTTCTCAGCCTGATCAAAACTCTTTTCCTGGCCCATATACACCCCCTGGTGAGTTTTCCAACATCTTTAGGGCAGAGGAGTTTATGCTTTGTGGTTTCTTGGTAACATGACAAGCTGCATTTTTTTTTTATATTAACTTCAAAAAAAAAACAAAAAAAGAGAGGCTGGTGAGGGAAGGACTGTTTATAGCTGCTATAACATAACTGATAAGAGAAACTTGTTTCATAGGGATTCCACAAAAGTAAATGTAACTATAAATGGATATCACATGTAGAATGTATCATTCTTTTATTAATAAGAATATGAAATAGTTGGCAGTAGTGCTGTTATTAGAAAAATAATCAACTTTGAGGTGGTCAAAATTAAAAAAACCGCACTTTATCACAATTATTTACTATAATAGCACACCCAGTGTTTCATTACTTGCATACCTTGTTAGCTGGTATGAATTATGATTTGTCTTTTCCTTAATGATTGTTCTCTCTCTCTCTCTCTCTCTTTCTCTCTCTCTCTCTAGCAACTGCGTGCAGCACTGGCTGGAGTGCAGTGGTTTTTTTTAATGTCTGTTTTCGTGTGGATGTTCATTGAAGCTGTGCTGCTCTACATCTTTGTGAAGAACCTGTCAGAGATCAGATCAAACCCAGGGGAGGTGCTTAGCTGGAAATGGTTAACTGTGATTGGATTCCTTATTCCTCTGGGAGTACTGGGCATGTCTGGTGTACGCTTTCCTAAGGGTTACATCGATGAAGAGTGAGTGTGACTTCTTTTTAACATGGTTAGAGCTCAGTTTTTCTTTATTACAATGATGCTTCACCTGAATGTTAAAAATTTTGTTAAACTTTAAAGTAGCATGGTGCAGTTCAGTTCTGGATTATGGCTGATCAGTAGGCATTGATTAATTTTCTATAACAGCAGCTCTGACATGAGCTGTGCAGTGCAACCGTAAAATCACAGATTTACATAAATGTGCTAATTCTAATGTATTTCTTGTTCTATAGTAATGCTTCATTCACAGGGACTTGTATAGTGGACAGTCCACATAAACAAATTAAATAAAAACATGTGTCATAGCTGCTATAACACAAGTGATAGCAGGAACTGCCATGCATCATAGATGTTTCACAAAATAAAACTATGATGTCATTATATCATTGGCAAATTGCTGAGGTATAAGACAATTAAAACCCTTGTGCATGCGCTGTATAGGAAAATAATCTTTATAGGATAATAGTTGGGGTGGTAACAATAACTCCTCTTCATCACACCACACTGTGACTCACTGAGTATTTTACAATTGCATCAAGCATAATGTTGTATTCCTTACATATATGATTTTCTCTTTTTTCATTACCATGTCTTTTTCTCTGTGTAGATGCTGGCTAAAGGAGGACGGAAGATTGATCTTTATTTTTGCAGGTCCTCTTCTTTTCACTGTTACGGTAAGTATCACATTTTATTGAAGCTAGTAGCACTTGTGAAATCTAAAGGGGTTCATATTTTTTACATGTAGCATTTATTTTCTTTTCCCTGTGTGCAGTTAAACTTGGTCCCCTACCTCGCGACTGTCATCATCCTGACCTTCACTCTTAAGCATCTAAATAATGAAATCTTGCAAATGAGTACCTCCGTTGATAAGAATCTGATAATATGCGTGATGCTCAGAAGCCTGACCCAGTTTATCATTCTCGTTTGCTACTGGATACTCCTGTACATCCCCAGCAAGAACGGAGTTTTATATCACGCCTTCCAGTTGCTCAACTCCCAGCAGGGCACCTTCATCTTCCTCATCCACTGTCTCTCCAACCAAGAGGTCAGCACTCACCCGAGAGCCACTTACCTGGCTCACTGAATGTCTTTTCACCTGCCTCACCTACTCTGGTTCAATGCAATAACATTTATTAGGAAACAAAATATTAAAATACAATGTGACCTTCTGGAGAGAAGTATTCCTTTGTGTGTATGAGTGTACTGGACTATTTTGGCTTCTTTTAATCTATTTCCAGGTCAGACAGAAGTTCCGAAAGGTTCTGTGTGCTTTGTGCCTCTTCAACAATCCAGTAACAAGGTCCAGGAGTGTCAGGGGACAAACGGAAGATTCACAGGACAACTAATATCAAGGTTACACTGATATTCCTTAATCATTATAACTGTTAAATAATTAAATAAAATGTTAAATAATTAAGTAATGTAAATCGAATGTAAATAAATAATCTCCTTGCAGCAACTTCACCATTTGAAAGATTACATACAATGTTTATTCGGTTTATGTGGAGTGTCTGTGGTACAAGGCTCTGTGAATGAGCTGTTACTATAGAAACGATAACATATTAGAGCGAGCGCATTAATATAAGGCTGTGATTTGCAGCTGCACTACTGTCAGAGCTGCTGTTATAGAATATTAATGAAGAATTTAACAGCACTGTGGTATCATTTACTTTATATATAAAGAGGGCAAACATTTGTAGATTATAGACTGTAGAATTTAAAAAACAAATGCCCCACCCACCTCTATATTTATAACCAAATATTCCTGACAAATTGTAAAGAATAATAAGTTTACAACAGCGTATGTCATGAAGAGAGTTAACTTATTTCAAAACGCTCCACTAATTTCTGGCAATTTTTTTATTTCACTAACAAAACTAAATGTAAGCTGCGTTACTATGGCAACATATGCTTATGGACAAACCTACTCCATGTCAGATCATGCCAAGGATCATGCTTCGTAGTCCCTTCAAGTGGAAAGAATACACAGGAACAACTGTTCCACCATAGTGCACTCAAAGGCAGTATAAAATCTATGCATTATCTGTTGAATTTATACCTAAATTTAAATTGACACAATAAATCAGATACAAAATTATATAGCCAGATTTTATCTCATTTAGATATCTTATTTAAATATTTGTATTTCCAACTTGTCTACGATTTCTTGCCATTATTAAAATAAAATCCCCAACACATTATATATTTCTGGAAATCCTACATGTGAAGGAATATGTTTCTATCTAAAGAGCAATGGCTTATCCTTTATTCAAGAATGACATGAACACCTTTATTTAATGACATGTATGGTAATCTGGAACACATATTTTCACTGGCTTTATTGATTTTCATCCTCAGTGACAGGTTAAAAACCTTTTTTATCTGTAGAATACCTATTCATGGCATCAAATGAATATAAATTACATTTCAATAACAGGAATTTTAAAAATCATCTCCAAATCCAATACGTGCCATTGCCAGAAGGTTTGCTGTGTTTCCCAGCACAGAGATTCCAGGAGACAGGCAGTTACTCTAGGAGAGCTGGACAGGGCTGTAGAAGGTCCTTAACCCATCAGCAGGACGGGTATCTGCTCCTTTATGCAAGGAGGAACAGTACGTGGGGGCCATACAAACTACTGAGTACCATTTTGAGTTGCTGCAATGAAATTTCAGCAAAATGGACTAGCCTGCTGCCTCATTTTTTCACTTTGATTTTCGGTTTTCTTTGAATTCAGCCCTATGTAGGTTGATAATTTTCATTTCCATCAAACGATGTGGCATCCTTCCCTTCCTAACACATTACCCAGTCCATATCAGTATAGATATCCAGCATGATATTTTTCCCCACTGAGATCTGATGTGTTTTCAAAGTGTGCCTTTAATTTTTTTGAGCAGTGTATAATAGGATTTTTAATTCTCATGGGTATTTTAGGTAGCAGGATGTTTTAATATTTAGTTTTCCTTTCCAAAATGTTCAGTTTTTCCTTTATGTGGTACTTTCTGTGGTAAAAGGTCTATTGTCCTTAAGGTCTACCAACTTGATATATTCTTAAATACTGTAAACGTATTTATTTTATGAATTATTATGAAAAATAAGAATGTCATGTAACAATAAATTTAAAGTTGTTTGTTTTTTGCACTTAATGTTTAAAGATATCCTTCATTTCATTCCAGTACCATTATTCAGCTAACACTATAACAAAATAACATTATGCCTCGATAATTTGTGTGAAATAGTTTGTGTGAAAAATGTAGCAGTAATGAAGAGCTGTCTGTCGTCTCATCTGTTGACATGGTCTCAAAATGTAAATGAAAGTACAACGGCCCTATACACTGTATGCTGTTCCATGCAGAGCAGAGTAACCTGGAGGGCTGGGGTGGTGGGGATAATTCTTGATACTCAATATCTGACCCCACAGATATACCCTAAATTATTTACCCCAAATGTAAACCAGCATGCCAAATGAATTGACTTAAAATTTGAGTCCCTCTTTAAATTCAGTCTTTAACCATATAAACTTCACACATAGACTAGGTTGGATGCCTCCATAGTAACAGTTGCACTGACCTGGACCGCTTATTTGCTTGTTTGTTTGTTTACGTACAAACAGGTTAGCACACTTCCCTGGAACTTTGTTTATGCAAAAGCTGTTTACTCCCCTCTAACAACGATTTGCCTCAATTTTAGGCTGAATGCAAATGATTAAGATTTACAGATATACACAGCATCCAGTATCCAGCTACACTTGTTTCTGTGAATGAAAATATTTACATTCACCCCAGTGATATATTCAAAAGAAATTGAAAAATAGTTCCTCTACTGATTCCTCTACGGTAAAAGGTGATAGTTAAGCACACAGGTGTGGAAGATATGATAATGTAAAATTATCAGGTTTAGAAAGAAAAATATATTGGTACTTGTTAAAACTTACTAAGTAAAACCCGACTGGAAAACATGACCAAAATTGCCTATTTTCCTCAGAGTAGAATTTAAACCACTGTTCACTGTTCATTAAATCTACTTGTTTGGATTTTCTCACTTAAAATTAAGGAAGAAGTTTATTGTCTGTTTATTGTGACTGTGACACAGAGATAAGCATTTTATCTGTAATGCAATGATCATGCTGAAAATTAAGCTGCTGCTTTATCCATTTCTGCATCTCTTTACTAAAAGAAAAGCTGAATTAAATGTATGTGTATGTATGTACACTCACTGGCCACTTAATTAGGAACAACCGTAAGCCTTCTCATTAAATAATAACAACTGTTTGTGAACCAAGCGATGATAAATCTAATGTAATGGTAAATGGTTTAAAAAAATGATTAAAAAAAACTGTAATGGAAAAGTGCAGAGGTTTCATGGGAATAAAACACTTAGCGATGTGCTTTTATAGGAATATAATCAACTTTGCAGTGCAGTGAAGTGCAATTTCCATCACACCACCCAGTTACTCAGTATTTTACTATTTAACACACACACACAGTGATAACCACTAGAGCAACTGAAGTCTCCTGAAGGATCCATGCTGCTCTGAGGAATACAGACAGTTGTTCATGATAATAGTTACCAAAACAAGCTGGGATGGGTTCACAGTAATTATTTAAGGTTCACTGGAGGAGTGAAAAACTGTCGGTCATGACCTGGCCTTCCAGAATTGTTTTAAAGCCCTCAATCCAGCGTCATTAGAATTTTCAACACTGCATGATAGTGACATCTAGTGAACAAAAGGACGAAGTGCAGACAATAATCTGTGATGAAACCCCTTGGAATGACTTTTAAAGCAATAAATGCAGCTGGTAACACTGGTAAATAAAGACTGGTGGAGAGCATGCCAAGATGCATGAAAGCTGTGACTGGAAATCAGGGTTCTTCCACCAAATATTGATTTCTGAACTCTTCCTAAGTTAAACTATTAGTATTGTGCTGTTTAAAAATGAATATGAACTTGTTTTCTTTGCATTATTCAGGGTCTGAAAACACAGCAACTTTTTAAAAATTTTGACCAGTTCTCATTTTCTGAAAACAAATGCTCTAAATGACAATATTGTTATTTGGAATTTGGAAAAAATGTTGCCAGTAGTTTATAGAATAAAACAAAAAATGTTCATTTTACTCAAACACATACCTATAAATAGTAAATCCAGAGAAACTGATAATTCTGCAATGGTCTCTTTTTTACTAGAGCTGTATATTTATCTATAATATATACATTTATATTGCTATAACTAGTTCATTATGATCAACCAAAACAGATCTGCATCGTAATAATACTACCAGTATAATCTACTTCCTTAGTGAGGCATGTCTCTTCCACAGAATGAAAGAGGAGCTCCTCTTTCTCATCAAAATAAGAGAGGAGGAGAAGAATCATGTCTTTCACATCTTCCGAGCATCCGTTCCTCTGTCCTCTCATAACTCGTAGTTTTGTGGCAGCCTGTAAGACATTCTTGTTCGTGATCGTGCAAACTTTCCTCATGAAGTCCAGCAGCCTTTTTCCTTTTCTGTAAGTGCTACTCAGGAAGGTCTCTTTAAGTGGTATCCCTGTGAGTTCTTTAAAGTGGACTTCCATGCCACTCTCCTGAAACAAAATAGCCACTCTTCAGTGAGGGTTTTAATGGCTGCTCCTTTGTTGATATCTTTTGGTTGATTGTAGAATGTAGACTTCATGAGAACTTTCACCTCTTCTTGATTTCAGTCACTTTTTTGTGAGAGACTCTTCATCTGCTTTTTCTTCAACTGTTTCTTCAAATGTTCAGCTCTGATTCACCCTGAAATCAACCAATTTCATTTCTGAAAAACAACCAAATAAGAAGTATTAACCACATATATGAAGAAAATATAGATCCACAATCACTTTCAGTATGACCACACACTGTGCTTCAATAGAATTACCAGTTTCTGATTCATCATATATGATGCTAAAGGATAGAAATCTGCCAGATCTTTGATGCTCACACATTGCATTATTACAGTCTGTTTTTTCAATTCATGCCAACTGTACTCAGGAATGAACTCTGCTACAAATCTTCTCAGCAGAAAATGAACAACTTCATCTTTTATAAGAATAAGTGCAAGTTCTCCAGATTCCATCAAGTCCACATTCTGTCTCACAAGGAACTGGCCTTTTCTGTATAATGTTCCCCTGTACATTACTTCTGCTGAGACTTTGGTATTGTTCTCTGTGAAACCAAACTGCCTCACTGCATCTTTAACAGAATCACCATACAGCTCTGGGTAAAATGCTGTGCTGTCTTTCACGTGTAAAGTTAGATGGCACATTGATCCTTCTGATAGATAAGCCTGGAACATTTGGTGCCTTTCAGAGAGAGTAAGGCAGTGGTTTTTGAAATTCTTTAAGTTCCTAGCACATCTTTTAAAGTAGCTGTTCTTACTTTTAAAGCATATTGTCCACAATCTGATCAAAGGGCCAAACTTTAAAATCAGTGCAGGGTAATGTTGTGATATTCAGCAATACCTGCAGAAATATTCAACATTAAAATTCTCTGCGAATCCACCAAAACAGTGAGACCCCAAATTGTCACCTGCAATACACAGAACAGTTCCTTTAACTGTTTTTTTGTTCCTGCCACAGTTACTCCATTTTATTCCAAGTCCTTCAAGTCTGCAGTTATCTCTGAGAAAACTTTGTCATGGCCAAAGTGTGTGAAATCTTTTTCTTGACACAACAAACAAAAAAACCAATGTTGTTGCTTTTTTTACGCTAAATAATATAGTGTTTAGTTCATTTTACTACAATAAATCATACGTTCATATGTTTTTTTACTGTTAAATTAAATGTAGTACTCTGTAAAACAAATTACAGTTTTACGATGGTTATTGTATGTTTATTAAAATACTTCTTTTTTTTTGTTTGCTTTGTTTTTATTTGTGTTTTTTTTTTTACTTCACAGTTTTGCAGTATGACAAATGTTTTTTAGTTGGGTTTTTTTTTCATATTATAAAACAGCACTCCATTGTATTTTAATTTATTCGATGCTCAGTTTTCAAGGCATGAGTTAGTTAGTACTATAAACAGCAGGCCTACAGCTTCAACAAGTCCTTTTGAATCCCTACACCAATCAGAAGTCTGGTCATTCAACAGAAAGTTCATGTACATTATCAGCTTATCTGTGCTAAAAGAAAAAGACTTTTAAAGTTACCCAAAAGAAAAAGGTCAAAATTAAGCAGAAACTAGGGGTTTCTACAGACACATGGTCAGAAGTAATTCTGAATATACACACATCCTGTCTACCTAACCATTTTCCTTCTCTTTCTGCTACACTCCTGAGCTGCCGGTGATCCAGACCTCCCCCCCTTCACTCTGGACCTGTCCACCGGCAATGCTTCACACTGCCACGAAGACGCTTCTGCTGTTTTCTATGGACTACACCAACGCACATTGTACACACACACACGCACACTACAGTGTAAACCCATATGAGGATGGGTTCTCTGTTGAGTCTGGTTCCTCTCAAGGTTTCTTCCTATCACCATCTCAGGGAGTTTTTCCTTGCCACCGTCGCCCTGCTTGCTCATCAGAGATGTCTCACACACACACTTCACTTTACTTTTGTTTGTGTAAAGCTGCTTTGAGACAATCACCTTTGTAAAAAAGCGCTATACAAATAAAAATGAATTGAATTGAATTGAAATCCTCACGCAGAGGAATAACTCAGTAAATCAAAAAAATATGCATATACACATAACAGCTGATTAATGAGACCCCAGGAGTTTCCCCCTCCTTACACTCTCCAAGGAAGTTAAGTAAAGCTGTGGTTTGTACTCTTGTTTCTTTTTCACCCTAACCCTGTAATTCTACTTCTCTGGAACTCTGCATATGCAAAAGCTGCTTCGCTGCCTCTCTAACAATGATGCATCCCATTTTAGATGCCAAATGCAAATGATTTACAGATTTACAGATATGTAGACAAAAGAATTTTCCAGTTTCATTCAGACCACACTCACGCGCTTGCCCTCTCTTTAAACAACTAGTGAAGATTTAACCAAAATACATAACGACATGATTCTTCTACTGAAAGGTGAGTATTTTACTGACAGACTGATGGGCTGGGTGTTTCTCTTTCTTTCTTATACCCATTGTTAATGCAGGGGAATTAGAAAAGGAGCTCAATTAAAAGTTATTTTAAAGACATAAAACAATTTATCATCGTGGCTTTTCTCTACTAAGTACACACTTTCTATGATCATACAGTAACAGGAAGGAAAGTATTTAGAAACAGTGCAAAATAGGTGTTTGCTTCTGCCTTGTTTTATTTTATGGCCTTTTTATGTTGATATGTAGGTACCAGGATCACCTGTTAAAAAGAAAAGCTAAACTACTTCCATTTTATTAAATATTTAATTTTTTAATTAATAAAATAATGTAGAAAATGTTTTGAAACATATTTAAAATAATTGAAAATTGTGCTATTTGGTTTATCATATTGGCAGGATTTATATACAATTTAATATTTTAATTTCATAATATACATTTTCATTTAGTCCAGATCAATGTTAATAGAATCAATAAAATTTTTCTTATTCAAACTTGATATTAAGTCTCAGTTACTAGTAGTTACTACGACTACTACTGCTACTACAACTTATTATTATTATTATTATTATTGGTGTTGTTGTCATTGTTTTGTTTGGTTTTTCAGTTTAATTTTAATATTAAATTTAGCTTGAATTTGAATTACTGTATTTTAAAGCTCATCTTACTAGCACTGAAAATCATTTCTTACACTTTACACTATAATTATAACAGATATGCTGATGAAGCGTGTAACGGAAATCAGATATAACATTAATTCCTGTGTCTGTCCTCCAGGAGTCACTGTGCTGTTACTAACAACATTTACAGCATGTGATACTTCACTTTACAGTACACTTTACAGTAAGTAAACCATGAAAGAACCAAAAGAACGGTGGATTCACTCAGGGTCATATCTCTTGTAGAGAAACAAATGGGTCTCATTTTTTTATTCTATATTTCTTGTTTAATGTACAAAAAAGGAAATTTTAATTCATAGTTAAATAAGTTTACAATAAACTAGACTCAATCTGAAATGAAATGGTTGAAGATTCCAGACAGTAGCATTTGATTTTGCCCATTTTTATGCAGCTTGTATCTGAATTGTAACCTGATAACTCTTTTTATAAGCACTTGCATTCACACTTGTAGCCAAAATCATCACTGATTAGCCAGACTAAAATCTGATAACTGCATTAGGCATTAACATGTAAATCAGCTCATTACATTCAAACACCAGCTTCTTGTGTTACTCTTTGTTTTCAGTGGTTTTATGAATAAGATGATCGTTGCATTGTTGCTTCACACTATCATGCTTTTATGCTGTTTGTAATCTCTATAACCTTTTAAAGGTGATGTTTTTTTGGTTGTAGGATATGGTTAAAATGAGATTTTACACTAAATCAATGTCTCTCAACTGCCTAAATACTCTAAAAAAAATTAATTAATTAAAGAAAACCCTTTAAAATATTGACGTTCACTGGAAAGTGGATATCCACATTTATGAAAGAAAGAAAGAAAGAAAGGGAATGGATGGATGGATGGATGGATGGGTGGGTGGGTGGGTGTTAGCTGGATTATAATTCTTAAATAGTGCACTCTTTTTTTCAGGTGTCGCTTTGACATTGCTTGAAAAATGCGAGGTGTGTTTAACTGGAGAAATAACTGCTAACCTTTCAACAATTATTATAATTCTTTGTGCATTTGTTATTGTATTTTCTTCTTAATATTTGATAATTCATTCTATTTCATATTTCACCCAATTTCTTACAACACATCAACAATCCTTAGGTAAAATGTTAATATTAAGGCATCTTTAAACAGATGAAAATGAGCTTTTACACAAATATAAATCATTTTTGCTGTAGAATGATTCTGAAACACTGCTCTTGGACCAAATCCAGAACATTACAGATCAAGACTTATCTCAGGAGGTGAGAGATATTTGGTGCTGTGATTTCTTTATTGTGAATATAAGTGTATTAACTGACAGGATTGTCAATGCATTTGAATACGTAATCATTGGTATCTCTCTGGTTGTTGGGTAGGGTGTGGAAATTTATTTGAGCTTAGTAATGAATCTCAAAGCTTGTGAGATAACTGATGCTCCTGACGAAACTTATCTAAGATCCTTAGGAAATGATTTATTGAATATAAGTGAGAAATTGGTGTCTACACTGGTGAAGAAAACAGACACCTACAGCAACATCAGCCTCTGTGTCCAAAATTTAGGTAAGAAACCTGCTTGTAAATTGTAGAATATTACAGCTACATGTCTGTATACCCTAAAGAATAATGCTGGCAATAAAGAAAATCACTGAGTCTTGATTATTATCTTTCCAGAGGTTTATGTTTTCATGGTTGGACCTAATATCACCTTGACTAAAATCCCTACACTCATCACAAGCTATGTCTCTTTGGATATCGACCTCATTGGGATTTCAAAGGACACAGGAGGTAGAGTAGCAAATTGTTTCTAGCTAATTGTGCAGAGTCGTAAGCTATTAGGAATGAACACAGAGGGGCTGTATTTGTTTGGATCGTAAGTTTTAAAAAATGCAGCCTGTGATGCTACATGTTTCAAAACATATTTTGTAATACTTGCCGAAGTTCTCCTCACATTTTGGCTGCTTAAATAAAATATGAGTGATGAGAATAAAAGATGAGTGGGGAAAAAAATTGTACTTTTTTTGTATTGTAGTCTCTGTTAGAAGAATAACATGTACTACAAGCATTCAACCAATCAGAAGAAGTAGGCATGTCTACTTGCCTGTCAATCATTTTACGCATCAATTTTTACCTATCGAAAGCTTCCTTTTTTCACATTTCGAAGTCCACTAAAATCATTAAGTAGATGGGCTACAGTCCTCTTTCAAGATCATTTTAAAAAGTTCCAAATTTTCAACGCAATTTTTTAATAATACAGTCCCCTCCGAACCGAAAATATTGGAACGGCATGGCCAATTCTTTTGTTTTTGTACTCTGAAGACATTTGGGTTTGAGATGAAAACGTGAATATGTGAATATATATACAGTCAGGTCCGGAAGAATTTGGACAATCACAGAGTTTTTGTAATTTTGCCTTTATACCCCACCACAATGGATTTAAAATAAAACAATCAAGATGTGATCGAAGTGTAGATTTTCAGCTTTACTTTAAGAGGTTCCGCAAAAATATGGCATTTACCATTTAGGAATTACATTATATTACAATTTTACATCACATTACATTAACAATTTTCAACAAAGTACCTCCATTTTCAGGGGCTCAAAGGTATTTGGACAATTGACAAGAAGTTAATTGACCAGGTGCGGTCCATTCCCTGGTTACTTCAAGACAAATGAAGCAGATAAAAAGTCTGGAGTTGATATCAGGTATTGAGCTGAGCTGTTTTATTTCAAATCCATTGTGGTGGTGTATAAAGGCAAAATCACAAAAAACTCTGTCATTGTCCAAATACGTTCGGATCTGACTGTATGTATATATATGTGTTACACAACTTAGAACATGGCACCTTTGGTAGCAGACCACCCAATTTTTGGGTGAGCAAAAGTATTGGAACAGACTTAAAGTAAAAACTACATTATATTTGGTTGCATATCCCTTGCTTGCAATAACTGCAACAAGACATCAATCCACTGATATCACAAACTGTTGCATTTTTCTTTTGTGATGCTTTTTCAGGCTTTTACTGCAGTCTCTTTCAGTTGTTATTTGTTTTGGGGGGTTTCTCCCTTCAAGAGGTGAAATGCTATTCAACTGGGTTAAGGTGTGCTGATTGACTTGGCCAGTCTAAAATCTTCCACTTTTTTCCCCTGATGAAGTCCTTTGTTGTGTTGCAGTGTGTTTAGTGTCGTTGTCTTGCTGCAAGATGAAGTTCCTCACAATTAGATTGGATGCATTTCTCTGTAAATTCACAGACAGGATGTTTCTGTAGACTTCTGAATTCATTCTGCTGCCACCATCATGAGTTCCATCATCAATAAAGATTAGTGAGCCTGTTCAAGAAGCAGCCATCTAAGTGCAAGCCATGACACTACCTCCACCATGCTTGACTGATGAGCTTGTATGTTTTGGATCATGATCTTTTCTTTGTTCGATCTTTTCTTTGAAACAGATCCTTCCTTTCTCCACACTTTGGCCTTTCCATCACTTTTGTAGCGGTTACTCTTGATTCTTAGAACGGTGGATTATGATACCTTCACCCCTGTCCTGTAGAGGTTTTTGGTGATGTCACTAACTGTTTTTTTTTTTTTCACACAATGATTCTGTTATCAACTGCTGTTGTTTTCCTTGGCTGACCTGTTCCATGTCTGGTTGTTAGCACACCAGTGGTTTCTTTCTTTTTCAGGACATTCCAAGTTGTTGCATTGGCTATGCCCATTGTTTGAGCAATGGCTCTGATCAATTTTTCCTCTTTTCTCAGCTTCAAAATGGCTTAATTTTCTCCCATAGACAGCTCTCTGGTCTTCATGTTGTTCTATCCTTTTTAACAACAAAAGCAGGAGAAACGCAAAGCTCAAACCAAGAGTAGACATTCAGAGCTATTAATTGTTTAAACATTCAATTTAACAGGGCACACCTGGGCAACAAGTAACACCTGTCAGTCACATTATTTTGATATTTTTGATCACAAAAATTGGTGGGTTCAAACATGTTCTAAGTTGTTTAACACATCTAGATGTAACTATCAGGAATTGAAAGCTGGAATTCTATTGTCTCAATGTCTTCAGTGTATAGCAAAAACAAAAGAATTGGCCTTGCTGTTCCAATACTTTCAGTGGGTACTATATGTAAGCACTTGGTACCTTTTAGCCTGTATTATTCTTTATTCAGGATCAGCTGCTGTGGTCTTTATGAGCTACACCAACATGACAGACATCTTTAAACCTAGTTTCTTTGACACAAATATCATCTCAAAAAAAAGGCTAATGTCAGCTGTCATCTCATTCTCACTTCCCAAAACCACCAACACATGGATCCTTGAAATCATCGACTTCACCATAGAACACATCAAAGTACGTTATTATGTTTTTGTTATTCCAAGTAGAGTAAATAATAATTTTAATGAATTTATAGAGTTTTTTTTCTCCTTTCTCCATTGGCTAGGAGTTAGACCCCAAGGCCATTCTGTCCTGTATGAACTGGGAGACAAATGATTGGCCTAGCTGTTTCGTCTCACAGACCAACAATACTCACACTGTGTGCTCTTGTTATTATGGGACTACATTTGCTCTCATCAGTGAGACTGAACCATGCATGGTAAGACAGCTGTACATATATATAATGCACTTATAAAATACAGTTAACTCCAGAATTATTGGCACCCTTCAAGAAAATGAGATAAATGAATATGTAACATGAATAGCAAATTCAAGTGACTTTAAGATAGAAATATAAGCTATATACAATACACTATTATATGTTTTATTAACCACTAAAGTGGTGCTTAGCTGTGTAGCTCTACACACGTGACTATAGCTGCACTAAGGTGCCAGAAAGCCAAAATCAAGAGTGGAGTACAAAACAGAAGAAAAACATGCTTAAAATGAGCAGATACTTTGCTCTGATTTTAAAGGAGCAAAATACAAACACTTAAAACATACAGAGCCAACTAGTCAGCTAACATTTATGAGCCAGCTAAAACACACTGTTATTTTGGCAACTAGCTACCAAGATAGCACATTTCTGTCTCAACAACAATGCAGTGAGCTTGTTTAGTATTTGGGAACATGTCAGCACATTTTATAATCATTCACTTATCTCAGCCATCCTTGAGTATATGTGATTTAAACCCATCAGTGATGTAAGACAGCACCCCATGTCATAAGTAGATTCAGCTCAAGTTCCCTTTACACCATTTTTAGTAACTGACAAATAGCTATAATATGATTGGTCAGAAGGTGTTTGTGTTAATGCACTCATTCTAATACGTTGTCATTTCTGTAGGAACAACTTAACAGCCCATTCACAGGGAACTGTATGCCAAAGCTCACATAATCTAAACCTAATAATAAACAGATAAAAAAAACATTGTTGTTGTTTAAAATTATGCTCATGATTTACTATTTTTAAAAAAATTGTGATTAATGAGTTAATTGTCCAGAAATGTCCAACATTTTCACAGTTCCATTTTAAAAGCATCTAATCACTGACCAGTCCAAGAGAGCAAAAAAAAAAAAAAACTCTTTCAATTGTCAACACCATTAACATTATTTGCAAAATGTTAGATGTGACACTTTGCTGTAGGCCCGTTTAATCTTTTTTTAATGTCATTTCAGCCTTTTTTTTTTTTTTTTGGATCAAAACCAGAGTCTATGGAGCCAACGTTTATGTTTTTAAATGCCAAAGACATTGCATTAATGTTGATCTCTGACATCAGAATTTATTTCAAATCAAATCTGTTGATTTTTGCTATTTTATTTAGGATAATCTGAAAAAATACTGTAAAGAAGATTTCCTGTTTCGTATGTTAGACTACATATTTTCCATAGAACAGTTAACACAGGAGGTAAGACTTGTGATTCTGTTATTGTTTAATTGTTAGCAAAATGGCTTTTATGGACAGGATGGTCTTTTGATTTTACTACGTGTTTATGGAAATCTCTCTGGTTGTTGTGAAGACTGTGGAAAAGTATTTGAACACAACAATGAACCTTACTGCATATGGTAAAACACAATCTGCACCAGAATACTATGGAGATGTATTACTGTATGTAAATGAGATACTGGTGTCTACACTGGTGAAGAAAACAGATACCTACTATTTCACCAGCATCTCTCTCCAAACTTTAGGTATAGATCCTGCTAGTAAATTATACAACGCTACATTTCTATTGTACATCTTATACATTCACATTAATGTTTCTTTACTTCAAACTTCTTAGTTCAGCTTCTTGGCCCATGTTTTGTTTCTGAGCAAACCTTTGAACATTTTCAATATGGAAATGATTTAAGGTACCATTAAGAGAATTTAGAACTAGAATGAGCTGAATCTTGATTTACATCTTTCCAGAGGTTCAAGTTCTTGTAGTTGGACCTAATGTCACCTTGAGCAAAACCCCCACACTCATCACAAGCAATGCCTCTCTGGATATCGATCTCATTGGGATTTCAAAGGGAAACAGAGGTATAGTAGTAACTTGTTTCTGGTTACTCATGGAGGGTCATTATCCTGGACAACTGGTCCATGTGTTTTGGGGGCATGGCTTTGGAATGAACACTGAATGGACAGATTGTATTATTTGGATCATGGGTTTCAAAAAAGCTGGTTATACCAAAACAGCAGACCTTTAAGCAGATAGACATTACGTACTACAATTCTTTTTTTAAATCAAATTTAAATAATCTTAACAAGAAAAAAGAAACAAATTCAATCTTTTATTTTTTTTTTTCTCAAATAAATTTAAATGTTTTAGATTTATTCAAAGGAATTAATGTGCTAATTTCAGAAAAAAAGCTGCACTACTGTCAGAGCTGCTGTTACAGAAAATTAATCAGCAGCTTCTGACCAATCAGACCCCAGAATTCAATTGTGCTGTGGTATAACGTGAAATTATTTTAATTATTATAATTTATAACTTTATATTAATTCTAAAATGTAGTGAATACAATAATTATTCTCTTGACTGGAATACGTTATCAAGCAAGAAGGATGGCTCAGAGTCAATGTTTAAATGGTGTAGAACAGTAAAGTAATGGCTCCAACATGCATCTAAAAAATAAATAGTAACATGATGGAATTTGTTATGTGGTGTTTGTTACATAATGTTTTTCCATGTAACTTTAGGACATAACATGTCTAAGCAATTTTAACATTAAATGAAATTAAAATACATTTAAAATTTATGTATGATTATGTAAATAAAAATCATAAATGGATCATTTAATATTATGTGACAGACATAGCCTCAGGCTAACCTTATCTATTGTAAATGACATCCTTAGAAAAACACAAGAAACAAGAAGTCGACAGTCCCAAATCCACAAACTTCACGTCCTACCAAATAATAAAAAATATTATCTCACATCTGAGGTCAAAAGTGTAATTTGAACTTCTGTTTCAACTTCAGGATCAATATCTGTGGGCTTCATGAGCTACACCACTTTGGCAGACATCCTAAAACCTAAATTCTCTGTCAAATTTAAAAACTCATGTAAAACCATTATGTCCAACGTGGTGTCAGCAACAAGAACCCCCAACTTTGGCCTCATCAAACCAGTTAACTTCACCCTCAAACATGTCAATGTAAGCTATTTGACCTTTGCATTTTTATTTTTTAAGATTCATAATTTTTACATTAATTTCACTTTTTCCTCATTTTGTCATTGGCTAGGAGTTAGACCCTGAGGGCATTCTCTCCTGTGCACACAGGAATTGGTATGTGTGGGATACAGGTCACTGTACCATCACACAGACCAACAACACTCACACTGTGTGTTCTTGTAATCAACTGAAAACCCTGGCTCTATTCATGCTGACTATCCCATGCAGGGTAAGAGATCCCCAGCACACACCATCTAGCCTGAGTATCAGTCTATTTGACCGGGATAAAAATACTGGGTAGAACTGTGTAAGGATAAATACTAATTTATGCGGTAATATTTTACAGTACTGTTCAGCAACTAATAGATAACTTTGGAACTCAAAAAAGCAGGAATGAATGTGTAGTTACTCAGTAAGTATGTTAGTAGGAGTTCATTATTAACTATGCAGTAATTAATTGAGTTTTAAGCATTAACTACTGAGCCCTACATTTCTCCTGCAGAACTACTAGTTACTATAGCTGTTTTATACTAACTACTGATTAATTACTGATCACACCAACATTCATTACCAATAACAAAGCCTTACCTTCCTCCTGGAGAGCCACTATCTAATATACTTTAACCTATTCCAATAGGTTATGGTTATTGGATGAACACCACCAGAATTTAATGAATTAGACAATGAAGAAAGTCCAAAAACTGTGTGAGGCCTGTGTTTTATTGTAGAAATAATCAATAGAAGATAACCGTAACATAATTTTGTTTTGAAAAAATGCTGCGGAATGAAGAAACCTTGCATGATTAATTATAAACCAAGTGAATTCTGAATAAAAGCATTTCAGAAGTGTTTTAACTCCTCTGTATTCAGCATTACTGTATTCAAAAACACTTCAATTTAAGGAGTGTTTAAATCCACATTTCTATCACACCTTGGTGAATGATGATTTAATTAAAGTTGCTGTAGTTTACATCACCTACCCTATGTGTTTATTGGGAGTGTGTTAGAATAAGAGAAGTTATAGTTTGTGATCCTGCAGAATGCAACTGGATATTATAATGAACTACAGCCGTTATAAAGCCTCACATTTTATATCATATATTTATATTAACACAATATCATGATTGTAGCTCCAAGAAGTATAGCACTGAAGATATGCACAACGTGTACTTAGCTCGTTGGAGGACAGCAAGTTAGCACGTGTCTGTGTCTTTGCTTGCCACGTTTACCATGATCTCCCTCTCTGCGTTGTGACACAAAGAATGCAAGTACGCATTAAAGCAGAAGTAGAAATCAGCCAGACTACTTGAAATTGTATAAAGCCCCACAATGTCCAACATCAGAGTCAAATTAACTTCCTCCTTACTAGCACTTCTCACTACTCATTTACATCATCCAGTGCCTGGCCTCATTAATGCTGCTGCGGCTGAATAAACACAAATCCCCACATATAGTGTATATTAAGGTAATAGATCTCCAGCAGGAATATAAGGCTTTGTTATTTGTAATTAAGGTTGTTGTCACCAGTAATTAATAGGAATACAATAAGTGTTAATGAAGAACTATTCATTTATTCCTGCGTAGTTATCAGTGAGTTGAGTTGAACAGTATTGTAAAGCATTACCAGTTAGGAAAATCAAGCTAAAGTTAAGAAAGCTATAATTTAACACTTCTGCACTTTAGTGCACAGTAACTTTTATCTTTCTAATTGTGCAATTACATATGGTTAAGGCCAGGGTTATGCACACTTTTAATTATGCACAAGCAAGATGGCTGCTGTGTGTATCCTGGATCAGTGGCCTAGTCAGGAATTAATTTCAGTGGGGGGTGGGGTGGGGGATATGATAAATAAAATTGTACTTTACAAATAAATTGCAGTGCTTGTGCAGTTTGGGTGGATTTTGATACACAGCGATGCAGGCAAGTGTGTCTCACTAAACGTAATTGTCGGTTCTGGTGCTGTACAGTGGCAACAGTTGTGGACAGTTACATCACACTGACAGGGCACACAAGAACAAAGAGAGAGGAACCAGTGAAGAACAAATGCCCTTGCCTTGAAGAAACATAAACAAACAAGCTTATGTTTTTGGACTAGCTAAAACTTAGAGTCTAGAACAAAATTCACACTGTCATCTAACCATCCACCTAACATTGGTTAGCTAATACATTAATTCACAGATGGGCTAGCTCTCATTCTGGTAGCTATCTAGCTAATTGGAAAATCGAAAAAAAAAAATGTCTCATCCAAACATTTCGCTTTGATTAAATATGGTTTTGATGCATCCAAACATAAAACATTTAAGGCTCTTTTCTGGATGCTAATGGCATATTAGAGTTCACAAAAATAATTTTCTATTATATATATTTATCAAGGATAATGTGACAGCACGATGTGCAAAGAGATTCCTGGATGCAATTTGGTACAATACAGCTCAAGACTTGCAGCAGCAGGTGAGGCATTTAACTGACTTGTCAGTAGAAGTGCTTTTTTGGTGCTCAATGTATTTTCATATGTACTCATGGGAATCTCTCTGGCTGTTGGACAGCTTGTGACACTTTATTTAAACAAGACAATTAGTCTTATGAGTCATGTGAAAGGTGTTGTTTCGGAACAAAATGATCTAATATCCTTTGGAAATAGTGTATTGGAAGTCACTGAAAAACTGGTATCTACCCTGATGGAGAAAACAGATACCAGCATCTCTCTCCAAAATTTAGGTATGGAACCTGCTTGGTAAAAGTAACATTACTTCTAACAGTCTACTTCTTTTAGTTGACGCACTTTCTTCCTACTGTAGTTTTTAGTTTCAGTTTTAAACATTTTACCATATAGAATTTAAAACAAATGATAGACTGTACACCTTAAGGAATACAGGTAGATCACAGCTGACTCTTAATTTATATCTTTCCAGAGGTTCAGCTGTTTGTAGTTGGACCTAATGTCAACTTGAGGAAAATACCCACACTCATCACAAGCTACGCCTCTCTGGATATCAATCTCACTGGGATTTCAGAGAACGACCAAGGTACAGAAGTAATGGTTACATGTTTAATATTGTGTCTGTCTAAATGTTGCCTCTTTAAAGGGTTGGGTGAATTAATTTTAAATCAATAACTTTGTGTAATATTTTGGAATCTTCAAATAGTAGTAGGCGATCTGGCAAAAATATCATACTGTGATCTTTTCAGGCTCTATCATGATCTACAATATGATCAGGATTGTTCCATGTTGGTATTTAAGGTTATTTTGCACGTTTCTGAAGAAACCGACCAAAGTAATATCCCTTTTGATGAAAATATAGCTTAACTTCAAAGAAAAAGAATAACAAGGATCCAATTGTTGCCCACACAACATTTTTTTTGCCACGCACCTTGACAGCAGCAACAGCTGTATTGCTTTTTGCCATAATTATACATTTGAATTGTTTAAAGAAATTAATTATTATGGTTGTTCTTCTGCCATAAAGTATACACCTTTAATACAATCTCTGGCTTTTCCAAGAATCATTTAAGCCAGTGTGAGATCCGCCTTCTTAAAAGTGAACATGCACAGGACTTATGGTGTAAAGTGCTTGCTTCCTGGTACAGTCCTCTGGACTAGTGAATAGGGTACACTGGGTAAATAGAATAGAGTAAGACTGGTTCGTTATACAAATTGTGATGCCATGTCTGTGGTTAATTTGACAATAAGGTATGAAATCCAGGCAAATTTCCTAAAAATCTTAAATTCGGCAACCATTCTTTAGTTTAAAGGTTGAATAAATAGGCTTCTTTCTGTCAGCAAATTAATGTTATATATGGTTCACAGAGCTTTATTTTATTTAATTTTATATATTAATTAAATATTATATAAATTAAATTATTATAATACTAAATCAATTATATTAAATTTTAATTATAAAATTATACTGTATTTACATATGAACTTTAATTTTTCATTCAGGATCAGATGCTGTAGCTTTTGTGAGCTACACTAACATGTCAGGCATCTTCAAACCTACCTTCTTCAAAACAATTATCAACACAAAGAAAACTATGATGTCCCCTGTGGTATCGGTCTTCATGTCCCAAACTGCAAAAAAGACACAAATTACCAAATCAGTCAATTTCACCTTCAAACACACCAATGTAAGTTATTTACCTTTTTTATTGAGCACAATTTTATGACAATTTTAATACTTTTAAGTTATGTATCTCCAGTCTCCATTTTCTAGGATTTAGAACCTGAATTCAGTCTCTCGTGTGTGTACTGGAAGAAAACAGAATGGGTTGAAGATGGCTGTGACGTCATACAGATTAACAGCAGTCACACAGTGTGCTCGTGTAATCGCCTGGGTACGTTTGCTCTCATAATGGAGACTGACCCATGCAGGGTAAGAAACCAGTATATTGTACATGGTGTATAGTATGCACAGTGAGCAAACAATACAACTGTATTTTCATTCTTTCTCCACATAGTGACTTAAAAGGGTGAACACTGTGATCAGAGTTCAAACTGGTACTCTGGTATTTCTAACTGGGCCCTGGTGTCTCAATGGTTAAGCCCCTGGCTCGCTGATCCAAAAGATAGGGGTTCAAGCCTCACCAGCACTAAGTTGCCACTGTTGAGCCCTTGAGCAAAGCCCTTAACCCTCTCTGCTTCCAGGGTGCCATATCGCGGCTGACTTCATAATAAGCTGGGATATGTGAAGAAAAGAATTTTGCTGTAATGTATATGTGACATGAAGGAACCCTGGCACATAAGGTGTAATAGTATGAAGTAATAGAATAGAGGTTTTAGGTGAGTCTCTGGTAGTATCCCAGCAACCTAAGAAAGGCATGTACCTGAGGCTTGGTGCTAGGTAAGCTCTTTATGGCAGCAACACAGCATCTGTGGCTGGGCTGCTTGAGATATTAGAAGGGTTTGTGGCCCCATGGAAGCCATAAAGAAGGATCTGGTATAGCCAGAAAGTGTAGGGGTGTGCATCAGGTTCCACTTACTTTTTGTTTTGGGAAATAGCATTACAGTTTCCCTTGACTGGAACTAAGAGGCCCAAACCTGTTCCAGCATGACAATGCCCCTGTGCACAAAGCGAGCTCCATGAAGACATGGTGTGTGAAGGTTGGAGTGGAAGAACTCGAGTGTCCTGCACAGAGCCCTGACCTCAACCCCACTGAACACCTTTGGGATGAACTGGAACACCGACTGCACCCCAGACCTCCTCACCAACATCAGTGCCAGACCTCAGTAATGCTGAAGAGGGGAGGTTATTATCTAGAGAATAAACCTATAATGTTCAAGAAAGACATATGGGTGTGATTGGTCAGATGTCCGCATACATTTGGCAATATATTGTATGTCCACTTATGTCCAATGTATGTATGTAAGTATAGCCACTGATTTTTTTAAGCACTGTGTTGTATAACTCTGAAGATATGTACTGTGGCCATCACTATTCACAGGAAAAAATTCTTTTTAACCTAGGCTAATTTGACAGAACCATGCACAAAGAATTTTCTGAATCAAACTCAGTACAACACAGCTCGAGAATTACCACAAAAGGTGAGATGTTTGTGATGCTGTTATTTCCTTATATTCAATGTGAATATATATGGGGCTTTTTTTTGGACAGAATGGTCATTTTGTTTGAAAATGTAATCACTGCATATCTCTCTGGCTGTCGGTTAGGTTGTGGAACGTTATTTGAACTTCACAATTAATCTTATGACTCGCGTGAAAAAAACCACTAATCTCCAAGATAATCTGCCGTACTATGGAAATGCTGTATTGGATTTAAATGAGAAACTGGTGTCTACACTGGTTAAAAAAACAGGCAACTACAACATCAACTTCACTGTCCAAAATATAGGTATGGAACCTGCTTATAAATTATATAACCAGAGCTAGCTTTCTAACATTATAAATTCACATTATTTTTTACTTCTTTTAATTAAAAGAAATTAACGTATACCCTAATTCCTTACTTTTTCACATTCACTTCTTTGCATTAAGTATTTTATTTGATTTTAAACTAAATTTAATGTTTATAAATATGTTTCAGCTTTTCTGGGGTGGGCATTTCATATCATTTCCCATGTACCATACAAATAGAGTTAGTAACTGACGCTTTGTTTATATCTTTCCAGAGGTTCTAGTATCTATGGTAGTTGGACCTGTTGCCACCGTAAACAATATTTTCCAACTCAAAACAAGCAGAGCTTCCATGGATATCGATCTCATTGGGATTTCAGAGAATAATAAAGGTATTGTAGTAACATTTACATGAGTAATATTATCTAGCTAAACGTTCCCCTTTTAAAGGTGGAGTAAGTGAATTTTAATACTTGCTTTATCACAAGTGCTTTGGAGAACTTTAAAAGCAGATGCAAAACACACAGAGAAGAACACAACAAATATAGCTCTTGGACATATACAGACATAAAGAAACAGTAAAAAGGAGAAAACAAATCAAACAAAAAAAATTAATCCAATGTGTCTGTTCTACATGAGGATAATCGACTGTGTGTACATTAGATAACACACAATAAACAGCCCATTATAAAGGCTCTGGGGGAACAAATTTTCTGTGTACAGAGAAGGGCAAGACAGCTGGAGTATAGTGACATCTGTCCCATGTGGGCTCTAAATTATTATAGATATTAGAGAGTCTGACAATTAAAAATGTTTTTTTTTTTTTTTTTTTTTTTTTTTACATTACATCACACCATGTGTAGCACAAATATAAGACACTCAAATATATGGACACTCTCAAGACCCTTTCACCATCCCAAAGTGCTTCCAGAATCTCCTCTTGCAGATCTGCTTCCCAAAGTGATTTTATAGTTTTAAGAGACTCTGATTGTATATAATGGACCTGTTCACCTGTTGAGGAACAGAGAATTTAACAGCTACTTGTCAAAATTATGCAACTGCATGTTCCATGTATACATTTTTTAAGGTTTTAATTCCTTAATCACATGACACAGTGAATGGATCATCTGCCAGTGAAGGAAAAAATATAGGATTTGTGACTATTGGCACTAAGGTAGAATAACATTGCAACCCAGTATAGCGTCTAAGCTGAATCCATATCTTCAGGTTTTAACTATTCAGAACAGTAATGCAGAATGGTATCTGGTCTATAAGATCTCCTCAATGTAAAAAATGCTAATGCTAATGTCCTTAGTCCTCATTAATGTCCTTAATGCTAATCTTTAATGTCCTTATTTCTAATCTCCGTATGTCCTTATTTTAATGTCCTTATAAAACTTATAAAATTTTGCACACTAATATAAAATTATTTTTTAAGTTTTTTCAATGGATTTTGATGAAACTACAGCATGCCACTCCATTCATCACAAGACCATGTTAATGATTAAGCATATATTTATACAGTAGATACCAAATTGTGGCATAAAAATGGGAAAATCCTTATTAACATTGGTTTGAAAACAAATAAATTTGCTCTGATTGATATTATTTCATTTACAAGTAATTTGTTCAAGGTTTCTAGTCAGCTGTGAATGTAAAGAAAACACTTAATCCAATCAGACCATTACAAAACCACCGACTCTACTGGTGGGTGCATGCTTCACATTGTTCCTTAATCCAGATTCATCTGCAGCAACATGGTGCTTAAATCAAAAAACAGTGCTAGAATTAAAGTATCAATGTAGCTTAAAACTGCAGCAGTCTTTCAACTTTACTGTAACTTCAGGTTCAGCTGCTGTGGCCTTCATGAGCTACACTAACATGGAAGACATCCTGTTATCTAGGAACACAAGGAAAATAATTTCCACTGTGGTGTCAGCAACACTTCCTAAAACCCCGAACACGTGGTTCACCCAACCAGTCAACATCACCTTTGAACACATCAGTGTAAGTTAGACGACTTCTGCAGCAGTGGTAGTCGCCATTATCCCTATTTCCCCCACCTCCACCTTCCCATGTGACTTTGGATTTTCTTTTATACTAAGTAAGTCTTAGAATGATTTTCAATAATCATTTTTCATGTCTTCTCTATTGGTTAGGAGTTAGACCATGAAGCTAAGCTCTCTTGTGTGTACTGGGTGGAAAACAAATGGGTTGAAATTGGCTGTGCTCGTAAACCAGTTAATAGCACTCACACTATGTGCTCCTGCGATCACCTGTCAGTGTTTGCTCTCATCATGGAGATCATTCCATGTAAGGTAAGAGACCAGGATGTATGTATAGTTGATAAAAATGTCAGGCTAGGTCACTAGCAAATAAACATCAGGGTTAGAAATGAGGTAAAAATATAAACTAATTAAAAAATCAGCTAATGACGACTACAGCTAATGGATATATAACTATTTATATTTTTGTTGTAACTAAAACAGCTTGAGAAAACATCAATCTTAACAGCATCTCTTAATCAATCCATTTGAGTGATTCATGGTTTTATACCAAAAACAAGTGCACTATATTGCCAAAAGTATGTGGCCACCTGACCATCATACCCATATTCGCTATTGCACTAGGGAATATGTGCAATAACCATCCAATACAAAGAGACATATATACAATAACTATTGCTATTACTATACAGTATATACAACAACCAGAATAATGCAACAATACAGAAGATGGAATAACTACAAAATTTGACATGTGCAGCTCTGTGCAATAACTAATATAGGTGCAGTAGGGGTGGTTGGGAGAGTATATGGGGATGGCAGGATGGAAGCTCTTGTCTTTTCTTATAGATTATTTGTACTATGTTAAAGGTTTCCTTGTGGCTGGTTGGTAGGGCATGCGGGGAGGGTTTGAATGTACGTACTTTTTGTGTGTGCACTCATCTATGCCTTGGAGATGCAGCTACAATTTTGTATGACAATAAAGCTTGAACGATGAACCTATCTGAGCCTTCCCCAAACTGTTGCCACTAAGTTGGAAGCACACACTTGTCTAGAATATCTTTGTATGTGCAAACAAATCAAATTTTCCCTTGAATTAAGGTATATTTCACTGTAACTAAGAGGCCCAAACCTTTTCCCCCATGACAATGCCAATGTGCTGGAGCATCCTGCACAGATCCCTGACCTCAACCCCACTGGGGTTTGGTCTTTGGGATGAATGGAAAGCCGTCTATGCACCAGGCCTCTTCACCCGATATCAGTGCCTGACTTCACTAATGCTTTTGTAGCTGAATGAACACAAATCCCCACAGCCACACTCCAAATTCTAGGGGAAAGACTTCCCAGAAGAGTGGGGGCCAAATGAGGACTAAATCTGTATTAATGCCCATGGGCTTGGAATGGGATGTTCAACAAACATATGGGTGGGATGGTCAGATGTTCACATACCATATAATGTATATACAGTCATTTGTAGCACCTTGTTCATTCATTCATTCATTCATTCATTCATATTCTTATGACTCCCCCATGGTGGAGGCATTATGTTTTCAGGTTGTCTGTTAATCTATCTGTCCTTGCATCTGTCTGAGATTTTCATTAGCATGATCTCTCAAGAATGAGTGGTTGAACGTTTGTAGGATTAATATGGAAATATCATTGTAACCAGCAGATGAGCTGATTAGAAATTGGAAACAGGATCCAAACAGGGTCAAAGTGACAGCCTGGTCAAATGTCTAAAATGGGTTGTCTTCAATAGCTTCCTTCCTGTTTGAAGTATATTTTAAGGGTATTTGAAGCATACATATTAGTAACAAAAAGGATTAGACTTGGTGGCAGTGGAGGCATTCCTGTCGAGTTTTTTTTTTTTTTTAAAGAAAGTGGCATCTTGTTTTACAGATTAGTAGTGGCATGATAATACATGGGAATCGATTTGTATTCATCCACAAATGTCAATTACTCCCAGTGTTCCCTGGGTAGGCTCAGGATCCACCACACCCTGACCAACATAAGGTCCTTACTAAAGCTTAATGAACGAACGAATGATGAACAAATGAATGACTGAATTTTTATCTATTACTCATTGTTATTACATAATTTGAAAACCTCAGTCCTACATACAGCATATCTGACCATTTAAACATTTTTTGTATGTTCTTCTCCCTGTTTTCTTACTTAGACACTATTTGGAGCCATGGTGTCTCTACACTGTCACTCAGTCTTGAACATGTCCATTGCTCAGGCAGTGGGAGTTGTTTTCCTGTCCTTGTGTCTACTGACATTTGCTTTTTGTTGTCGGAACACAAATGAGACCAACACAGCTCTGATAAACCTGTGTTTAAACCTCCTGCTGTTCCACCTTCTCGACCTGCTCAAACCTCTTTTCCAGCCCCATCTACAACCCCCGGTGAGTGTTGTGCACACCTTTAGCAGGTCAAAATCAATACTTGGATATTTCCTAACCATTTTCCCCTCTCTTTCTAGCAAGCATGTGCAGTCGTGAATGGTATCCGATGGTTCTTCTTTATTTCTGCGTTTGTGTGGATGTTCATTGAGACTGTGCTGATCTTCCTATTCTTGAAGAATGTATCGCAGATCAGATCAAACCTGGGACAGGGGATTAGGTGGAAATGGTTAAATATGTTTGGATACCTTATTCCCATGGTAGTGGTGATTGTGTGTGCTGTAGTCAATCCACAAAATCCTATTAATGAAGAGTAAGTGTGGAGAGTTGGTGGAAGAAGTTTAGCTCATTTTCATCACAATGTCTAACTTTACTTGATCATAATATAATAAATATTTTTTTCTTTTTTTATAATAACATCTGTTTTAAACTGAATATGAACTGTCTTTTTCTCTCTGTAGATGCTGGGAAACTAAGGATATAGACATGATGTTTGACATCCCTGTACTTTTCATTGTTGCAGTGAGTACTACAGACCACTTTGTACCAAAACCAATGATCCATGAAACATGGCTTATTCATTAAAACTGTAAACCACATATGTGTGTCTGGTCTGGGCTAGTAGCAATGTTGAAACTTAATCTGATAAATAAATAAATAAATAAATAAATACCTTTCAGAGGTTACATAGTACTCATATCATATGTGATAAATTGCATCTAACAGAGCTGTTTAATTGATCAGATTTATTTTATTTATTATTGTTGTGTGCAGTCAAATGTGCTTCTCTACATCCTCATCATCATTATGATGATCTTCACCCTGAAGAACCTGAGAAATGAGAACTTGCAGAGGCGTGACACATATAATACAGATGTCATAATGCGAGTGATGTTTAAAAGCCTGGCCCAGTTTATCATCCTTGGTTGCTACTGGATAATCTCATATATCCCCAGTGATAATGTGGTTTTATTTAATGTCTTCCTGTTCCTCAACTCCCAGCAGGGCACCTTCATCTTCATCGTCCACTGTCTCCTCAACCAAGAGGTCAGCCTTCACCTGAGAACCAGTTACCTGTCTCACTTAAGGACATTTCAACTATCTCACCTACTCTTGTGCAGTGGAATTACACATATTAGTAAACAAAATTTAAATCCTGTTGATTGAAGGATTTTGAGCATTAAAAAAGGAGGCTTAATGGAAACTTTATTAGTATTGAAGAATTGCACGAGAAGTAGAAAATAGACGAGGTGTATAGACTTTCTATAGAAATGTATTAATCTGTTCTGCTCTATATGATTACTTTATCCTCTTCCAGGTCAGGCAGCAGTACAGGAAGTTTCTGTGTGAAATTTGCTGCTTTAAAAACCTTGGCATCACTACAGAAGTCGAGGAAACTCGGGAGACACAGCACTGAATTCACAATAACAGAATTTTAGAAGTCGATACAAATGACACAATTCTCAAAACCCAAATCAATACCACGACAAAGCAAAAACAGAAACACATATATTTCTTCACTTAAAAATAACAAAAATCAGTTAATAGATAATAAGTGGAATGGATAGAGTGTGTGTTGCTGTTAGAGTAAAATACTGAATGACGGAGTGGTGTGATGTGATGTGTGATATGAAGTTACTGTTACCACCCTGAAGTTGATTATTTTCTTATAACAGCATGTGTCTATGTGTTTTATTCCTCTTATACCACATCAATTGGCCAATGATTACTTGTTATTTATATAAAGACACATCATACTTTTGTATGTTTTTACTATTTATAGTTACATTTAATGTTGTGGAACATCCTCGAAACAAACTAGTTCCTATCACTTATGTTAAAGCAGCTATAAACAGTCATTCCCTCTCCAGCCTCTCTTTTTTCTCTCTCTTTGAAGTTAATAAGACAAATGTAGCTTGTAATGTTACAGAGAAACCATAAATTCCTCTGTCCTGAAGACTTTCTTGTGTCTGAAAACTAGAAGTTATGAAAAAGTGTACCTGTATCAACCACCACGAAAATCCACCACATCACTTCCTGTTTGGCGACTGAGCCATCAGATTGGTTGGCAGGTTATGGACGAAACGTCACACATATCAAAAATCTTAGAATTTTTTTTTGTTTTTTTTACTGATCTCATAAAGCCGTGATTCAAATTTTGTGATGTTTGGACAAAATTTGTAAGAGAAGAATAAAAAAAAAATTTAAATGAATTTCCACATGACCAACTTCCTGTATTGCAGATCACGAATTCCTTGCATGTGAAACTCTCTGCACTTTCTAAGGAACCAAGAGAAAGAAGGATCATGATTGCATGTTAAGTGGTTCAAACTGTATGAGCAGTTTTACTAATCTGTGAATTATAGTGCACCTTAGAGGGGATTTAGACAAAACTTCTTGAAGTTCCTTAGGACAAGGTCTTTTACTCATCTTCAGCGTTTGGTTAAAGTCCATCACACCCTTGCTGAGATGGGCCCTCACTCCTGTTTGGCGACTTCACCATCAAATTCGTTTGCGTGTTATGGACAAACCATCCATCATATCAAAAAGCTGAGAAACAAGGTTTGATCCGGTTGGTCTCCCAATGCTCTTTTTCAAATATCATGGTTATTCTAAATAATTTGTAGGAGAAGAAGTGAAAGTTTTTGTTCAAATTGAAAATAGCCAACTTTCTGCATGAGAAATCATAAATTCATTACATCAAGAATACACCAATACACCAAGAAATATCCCGAGCAATAAAATACATCAGAGAAGGTTGTTTTGTTGCTCTGCTCAGAAGTCAGACAGCAGGTTATTCATGTCCATATACCAGACCAAACAGGCGATAAGGAAACACACATTACAAAATATAAGACACTTTATTTTTGTGGATCTTAAAGCTTCAGACACCATGATTTCTGACGGAAATTTAAAAAGTATGACATGACAGTCATCATGATAATTGAAATCTATCCCCCCCAAAAGCCTAGTACAGCTAGACATTCTGTGGGGAGTGATAATTGGAAATTCTTATAAACACAAAGGACTAGAAGGACTCAGAAGACTTTTTTTATAGCATTATGCTTTTTGCTTTTTGTTTTCTTGCTTTCAAAACCAATCAGTTTCCAAGTTCACGCTCTGTGTGGGTGTGGGATATGTGTGGCTCTCCCTCTCTCTCTTTTTCTGGTTCACAGCGGTCTCCTGAAAAGACAAACAAACCACATATAAGATTAACTCCTCGCAATCACGCACAGATAAGAATCATCATGTGCTACACACACAGGGATGCAATTTGATTATAACATACTTTGCTATTTCTATAAAAAGTAAATTAAGCACGCACACACACACACACACACACACACACACACACACATATATATATATTTGAGCAGAATGGAGCAGATTATTTAAAAAAAAAAAAGCTTTAGGCTCTTATTGTCACTGCTGCTGACACTGCAGTGAACAAGATGGATAATGTGAGAAATAAATGTGTTTAAAATAAATGAAGTTATGCATGATATTTCATACCGTTCCTTCTGTTCTTTGCATTTCTAGAGAGATTTAAAAAAATATAGTTGTGTTGCGGTGCTCCACTATTCATGTGTGTAATGATTATCATGTGTATAATGGTTAAACTTTACATTTTTAGAAAATGCGTACAAATCTGTATTGCCAACATTTTTTCTGTGTCAACAGAAATATTTTAGACATGGATACCACAGATTTTTTTTTTTTTGAAGAAATTGGATAATTTCATATTGTACAGGTTAATTTCTGATTTATCACATCACATTTCACTCTCGCATTGCCCTAAATGTTTACAAAACATCACTTTTTTTCTCCATAGCATTCTATGCAGATCTAATGGAAATACTTAGGCAAATGCTGTAACAATGTTCCTGCAGTGCTAGCAATGATGCACGCACATTTTAGGTGCCAGACGCAAATGATCATGATTTGCAGATATGTACACAAAGCAGGATTTTAATATCCAGCTCCAGTTGGATGGCCACACTCGTATTCACTCTTTCTGTCAACAAGAATTTTTCCATGGACTACCAAGGACACTTCACCTAAAATAAATATAAAAATGATTTCTCTATTAACCAGTGAGTATTTTACAGTTAGACATAAATGTGGGGTGTTAGGAATGTGTTGGTGTCTCCTTGCACAGACACAATGACTGATTTGTGTATTTGTTTTTTAACATAACGTATGTTATGTTTTAATAATTGATTTAAGCAGTGGGTCTTACATATTCTAATTAATATTTCATGTTATTTTCTTTCTTAACACCATGTTTAGTATCACAATACAGTGAAAATAGGGAAACTATTTAAATAATGGTTCGTTTTGAAAAATACGTTGCTACTACCTCATGCATTTTTCCCTTTAATTATTATTATTATTATTATTATTATTATTATTATTATTATATATAAAAAGTTTTTTTTGGTTACTGAATAATAATAATAATAATAATAATAATAATAATAATAATAATAGTAATAATAATGGATTATGATTGTTTGCCCCCTCATTTTACCATTAAATTTAGTCAATTTGAATAATTCTATGTATTTAATATCTTTCTAACATACAAAATACTCAGATAATGGAAGGTATGAGTATGAAATGTATAACAGATATTAATATAATTCATTCATGTGTCTCTCCTCCAGAAGTCACTGTTCTGTTACTAACAACATTTACAATATGTGTTACTTCACCTTGCAGTAAGTAAACCAAACTAAAAGCACAAACAGAACTGTGGATTAAGTCAAAAACATGCACTACATGGCCAAAAGTTTTTGGACACCTGACCATCACACCCATATATGGTTCTTCTCCAAACTCTAACCACAATGTTTGAAGCACACAATTGTATAGAACGTCTTTGTACGCTGTAGCATTACAATTACATTACAGTTTCTCTTGACTGGAACTAAGAGGCTCAAACCTGTTCCAGCATGACAATGCCCCTGTGCACAAAGCGAGCTCCATGAAGACATGGTGTGTGAAGGTTGGAGTGGAAGAACTCGAGTGTCCTGCACAGAGCCCTGACCTCAACCCCACTGAACACCTTTGGGATGAACTGGAACACCGACTGAACCCCAGACCTCCTCGACATCCCATCATCAGCGCCTGACCTCACTAATGCTCTTGTAGCTGAATGAACACAAATCCCACAGCCACACTCCAACATCTAGTGGAAAGACTTCGCAGAAGAGTGGAGCTCATTATAACAGCAAACAGAGGGGGAATAAATCTGGAATGGGATGTTCAACAAGCACATATGGCTGTGATGGTCAGGGTACACATACTTTAAGCCATATAGTGTATCTCTTCTAAAGAAACAGAATGTTATTTGTATTTCATGTTTGGTGTTGAGCATGCAAAGATAAAATTTTAATGTTTAAAAGTTTACAATAAACCAGACTGAATCTGGAATGATTCACACATAAAGTTATACCAGATGTTATTTTTTTCACTTATTAGTTCTGTTACTGTTGCGCATATACCAAGAACGAGGGGTGCTGTCAGTAGGGAAAAGACTGAGCATGTTTATTTCCTCAAGAAAGTCTCCTAGGGGACCAAGAGGGTAGTAGATGACAATGATGAGAAGGTTGATCGGGGTGGTAACTGTAACTGCGTGGAATTCGAAGGATGAGATGTTGAGATGAGACAGCGAGAGAGATGTGAAGCACCATGAGAGCACCAAGAGAGTGATTGAGACTGAGACAACAGAGGAGGGTAGATGAGGTTACTGGTCATTCGGCCTCTGGTTTGTGGATGAGAGCTTCTGGGTCTGTGAGAGGCGACAAAAGAGATGGATTTGTGGCCCGTGTCAGGAGGCAAGTCAGGAGTGGGGTTAGTGAGTTTAAGGAGGGCTGAGATGGAACTGGTGACAACTGAACAAGAAAAGATATACACTACCAAACTTGACAATTTCTATCTAAATTTATGCTTGTAACCATTGCAGAATATGCTTCTGACCATATCAGATAACGTCTCCAGGTTATGTATGTAACCATGGTTCCCTGAGGGGACGAGACGCTGCGTCACGAAACACTATGGGAACGCCCCCGCGTGATCGCGCTCTGAATCACGTGTCTAATCCGTCCAATGGATGGGCGAGACGTCAGGGGCGGGGTGATGTAGCGACCCGGAAGCATAAAAGCCCGAGCGGCGAGCCTCGCGTTAGCTTACTGGAAAATGAAGCAAGCGCCGCAGGGACGCCGGAAGTGTGGCACCGAGATGCAGCGTCTCGTTCCCTCGGGGAACCATGGTTACATACGTAACCTGGAGACGTTCCCCTTCAGGAACTCGAGCTGCGTCACGAAACGCTATGGGAACGAGTATACCCACGCCGCCAGACTTACAAGTCCCTGCCTCCAGGAGGAGGCAAGCCTAAGGCACAAGGACAGAGGAGCCGGGAGTGGCTTGGGTATCTAGGTCATAAAACCTGGCAAAGGTCAGGGGCGTGGACATCCCGCCGCGTTGCAGATGTCCTGTAAGGACACACCTGCCAGAAAGGCCTTAGAGGCCGCCACCGCTCGGGTAGAGTGAGCCTTGACCCCCAGGGGACTGGGGAGACCAGAGGACTCGAAAGCCAGAGAAATGGATTCTACAATCCACCGGCTTGGGGTCTGCTTAGAAGCAGGAAAACCCCTCTTAGGGGGACCAAAGCACACAAGCAATTGGTCCGCCTTTCTCCACAGGGCAGTTCTGTGGACGTACTCGTCCAGTGCTCGCACTGGACACGTACAATTGAGCTTCCGATGGTCGGGCTCCCTGAAGGGAGGAGGACAGAAAGCCTGCAGCACGACCGGCCATGGTGCCGAGGAGGGGACTTTCGGTACGTACCCTGCTCGGGGGTACAAGAACGCTTTGGCCAACCCAGGCGCAAAGTCTAAATAGGAAGGGGCCACAGAGAGGGCCTGAAGATCCCCCTCTCTCCTAAGAGAGGAAATTGCCAAGAGAAAGGCAGTTTTCAACTTCAGAAGACGGTCTGAAATCTCCTCAATGGGCTCGAAGGGGGGTTTGCAGAGAGCCTCTAAAACCACGGCCAGGTCCCACGAGGGGACCCGAGATCGAGCTGGAGGTCTGGTCCTCAGCGCACTGCGGAGGAAACGTGTCACCCAGGGGTGTCTGCCCACTGATTGGCCATCGAGAGGGGCGTGGTAGGCCGCAATAGCCGCCACATACACCTTCAGGGTGGAGTGGGTCAGCCCCACGGAGAGGCGGGCCTGCAAGAACTCCAGCACTGTACCAACTGGGCAATGAACAGGGTCAAGCCGGCGGTCTCCACACCAGGAAATGAAAATTTTCCACTTCAGGGCGCACAGTTTCCTCATAGAGGGAGCTCTGGACTGGAGGATGGTCTCCACAACCTCGGTTGAGAGACCGGAAGCGCGGAGTCGTGCCCCCTCAGAGGCCACACCCACAGCTTCCACAGCTCCGGGCGGGGGTGAAGATGGCCCCCCGCCTGTGAGAGGAGATCCCTCCTGATCGGAATCTCCCATGGGGAGCCGTCTAGGAGGGAAATCAGGTCCGAGAACCATACTTGGCCCGGCCAGAACGGGGCTACTAACAGTAGGCGAATTCCGTCCCGGCACCCGGAGCAGAGCGACCGGAGGAAAGGCGTACAGACGACTCGATCTGAGTAGGAGACAAACGTGCCTGCATCGTGATCGAATCCCACACGACGCCTAGATAAGCGGTTCTCTGAGCTGGAGAAAGCACGCTTTTCTCGGCGTTTAGTCTTAACCCCAGTTAATATGGGCGAGAACAACATCTCGATGCCGAGCCGCCATCTGCTCTGAATGAGCTAAAATCAACCAGTCGTCGATGTAATTCAGTATGCGGATGCCCTGTAGTTGCATAGGAGCCAAGGCAGCATCCACGCACTTCGTGAAGGTGAGGGGTGAGAGTGCTAGGCCGAAGGGAATAACCCAATACTGGTAAGCTTCGCCCCCAAAAGCAAACCTCAGGAACTTCCTGTGTGCGGAAGGATGGAGATGTGGAAATACGCATCTTTAAGGTCGATCGTGACAAACCAGTCCTCGGACCTGATCTGAGACACGACCTGAGTGACCGTAAGCATCCTGAACTTCAGTTGTGCGACTGAGAGGTTCAATTGCCGCAAGTCCAAAATGGGACGCAGCCCTCCCCCCTTCTTGGGAACAATGAAGTACCGGCTGTAGAACCCGGACTCTCTGTCGTGAGGAGGGACCACCTTGATGGCCTCCTTCCTCAGGAGAGTGTGTACTTCCTGCTCCAATACCAGAGCCTGCTCGGGACCCACCACAGTGGGAAGAACCCCAGAAAAACGAGGCGGAGGCGAGCCGAACTGAATTCGGTAGCCTCTTTCTACAGTACGCAGGACCCAATGAGACACATTCGGCAGAAGTTTCCACACTGCCAGAAAGCTCACTAAGGGAATCAGTCTCTCGAGACTGACCTCTGGAGCAATAGAAGTGGTTAGCTGGGTGCCCTGAGACGGCGAACCGACAGGGGGTAAATGAACTAACCGCTGCGAAGGCCTCAGAAGAGGCCGCGAGCCTCCCAGACCCGCTACGTTGCCGGGCGAGAACTGGGAGAGGCGCTCGCCGGAGACCGCTGCGCCCTGAAGCACCATAGGTGGCAGGGTTGGCAGATCGACCTCCTGAGGGCACTGGGGGGACCCGGGCACTGTGAGATGAGGTGTACGCCGCGTTGCCCCAGAGGGGCCCGCCCTCAGAAGCCCTGGGCCAAAACCGTCAGGGCTTCATAGCTGCGGCCGTTCTGAACATGAGGACGGTCCTCAGATCCACCTTAGCGCCCGAAGGGCCGGGCCCAGAGCGTCGTCGCGACTCCTGCTCGAGCAGCTCCTCGTATTGAGGAGACTGCGGCTCTGGGTCGACGCTCTCCACATCGACCTCCTCGGAGGACGATAGGTGGAGCGCCGAGTCTGCTCCCCGGGGGGAAGAAACCGCAGAGAGTGCTTCCGAACCCAGGGAGGGGACAGTGGACCTGGAGGGTGAGGAAGGAGAAAGGGACGGGCCCGTCTCCATTCCCTCCGCCAGGTCCATCTGCGAGCCCCATAAGCGCAACTGCCGCTCTGCCTCGGCACGCTAGTGCACGCTAGTGAGGGCTCCCTCCTCAAAGAGAGCCCAACGGGAGCGGAGAGTACGCAGCGGTAAACGCTCACAATGTGCGCAGCCGGCTCCCTCGAGAGCCGACTGAGCGTGTTCCGCTCCCAAACAGGCAACGCACAGACTGTGTGTATCCCCGCCCGTAATATATCGCGGACAGGGAGGAACACACAGCCTGAAGCGCTGCCCGCTCTCGCCCTAAGATTTGTCTTTGGCCTTTGGCATGCCGCCGACAAAACACAAAATAGATGGAAAATAGACAAACAATAGACATAGAGCGCTTGCTGAAAACAGGAAGCTAACGCGGGGCTCGCCGCTCAGGCTTTTATGCTTCCGGGTCGCTACGTCACCCCGCCCGTGACGTCTCGCCCATCCATTGGACGGATTAGACACGTGATTCAGAGCGCGGTCACGCGGGGGCGTTCCCATAGTGTTTCGTGACGCAGCTCGTGTTCCCTCGGGGAACTTCCAATATATCTTAGTAAGCCCTGCCCGCAACCTACAGCATAAGGGAGACTGAAACTACTCTTGATTAGCCACCTGAGAGAAATAATTAGCACAGACTAAGAGACACTTCCAAACACCACAACAGAATCAACAATTATATACAATACAACAAGTCTAGTGGCAAGAATCTAGATCCAACTGAGTCAAGTAGATAGTACACAAAGTCAGGATCCTACCTTACCAGTAGAGAATAAATTCAAGATAGAACAACTTAAAGCATAGTTTAACAAACAATGCATATAAGCTCATAGTTAAATTTATAGTTAAATGTGTGATGGTTTGCTGTACTCCTGAAATAGCAATAAAAACAAAGTATCTTTTTAAAAGGTTCTATGCCAGTAATAATAATAATAATAATAATAATAATAATAATAATAATAATACACAAGGCAACTCGAGAGTGGATCATTATTAACCTAATAGGATCTTTTTTTTTTGAATGCATAAATCACACATGACCCCTTGTTGATAACATCAACTAGGCATTTCTGCCCACAGAGCTGCTGCTTACTGGATGTGAAACTATCTGGAGATCAGCAGTTTCTGAACAACTAAGCAAAGCAAAACACATATTTCAATGAAGTATTGGATGAGCCAGCAACAGTAGTACTTTGAAAAAATTTCAATCACTGGACTGAAAGCCTAAATATGGTTGGAACAGTAATGGTGGAACATTAGCTCTGCATCATCACACCACCAGGTCACTCAGTATTTTACTTTAACAGCACCACACAGTGTGTTTATCTCCCAATTATTCTCTGTTGCGTCCATGCTGATTGTGGTTGTGGTTACAGTGAGCAGGATTCCAGATGATGGAGATGAACATATCATTCTCATGTTTTCCTTGTCTCAATTAATTATTTGTCTATTTGGCTTGTCTATTCTGAAAACCAGCAGTATGAGTGTAAATAAATAAATAAAGCTTGACTTTAGATTTAAAGAAAGTTTACAGGATTAAAATTCTGTTTTGTTTTGTTTTTAAAATGAGTAATGCCTTTTTTTTCAGATGGCAATTTGACAATGCTTGAAAATTGCCAGGTATGTTTTGAGTCCTGCAGATACACTGTCTGTGGAGAAACAACTCAGTCTTTGAGATTTAATTTAGTTCGGTTAATTGAATAAAATAAAAGAAAATTAACAAAAACTAACAAGTGAATAATTTGAAAATAAATTAATAATATAAAAGAAACTATTAATCAATTCACTGTTTGCAGAAACAAATGATTTTTTTTCTTCTAGGTTAATCTCACAGCAGAGTGTGTAACAAACTACCTGGATTATATTAAGAACTACACACCTAAAGAATTATCTCAGGAGGTGACGTATATTTGGTGTTATTTCTTTACTGTGAATATAAATATGAATACAAATATACCTATATAAATATAAATTGCAAATATTTTAATTATATTTGAATATGTATTCATTGGTGTCTCTCTGGCTGTTGGGTAGGATGTGGAAAGTTGTCTGAACACAATAATGAATCTTACGACTCGTGTGATGAATGGCATTCCTGACCAAAATAATTTAAAATCCATTGGAAAAGCTGTGTTGGATGCAAATAAGAAACTGGTGTCCACACTGGTGAAGAAAACAGACACCTTCAAAATCATCAGCTTCTCTGTCCAAAATATAGGTATGTAAACTTTAGGTGTGTAACCCTTCAGCTGCATTTCTACAATATTCAGGGGTGGGGAGGGGGATGTGAATTTTTTATTTTTTTTTTATCAGTATAGGTTTTGAACACAGCTGACATTGACTTATGTCTTTCCAGAGGATCGAGTACTTGTGATTGGACCTAAGTCCTACTGGGACCATAGCCGCCAACTCAACTTCTGGTCCATTAACTCCCAACTCAATGTATATGTGGATATCAATCTCAAACAGCTTCCAAAGATGAACGATGGTATAGTAGTAACCTATACAATTGTCCCTGGCTAAATTTTTCTTATCTAAAGGTGTGGCAAAAAAATGGCAAAAAAAACAGCAGTATCCAAGTTGTTCAGGTTCCAGGTTGAAAAGTTATAAAAAATTAAGTGTTAGTCACTTTTTTTATTATCATTATTATAAGTTCACTTTAATGATTTTCCTCAATGTTATTATTTTTCTTCCCCTATATTGGGTAGGTTTAATTCTCTACTACATACATATATACACACAAAATTTATTTTTCAATTTAATTTCAAATTTAGGATCAGCTGCAGTGGCCTGCATGAGCTACAATGACATGGCAGACATCCTTAAACCCAGCTTTTTCAACACAGTTACCAGTGCAACTAATACCATAGTGATGTCCACTGTGGTGTCAGCAACACTTCCCAAAACCAGCAATACAGACCTCACCAAACCAGTCAACTTCACCCTTAAACACATCATGGTTATTATTATTATTATTATTATAGAATTTAATAACTAATTCATACTTTTTAATGATAATAAATAATCAGATTGTTTTATTTCTCTTTCTTCTCCGCTGGTTAGTGTTTAGACCCTGAGACCTTTCTCTCCTGTATGGATTGGGAGACAAACACATGGGACACTTGTTCCCTCACACAGACCAACAGCACTCACACTGTGTGCTCTTGTAATCGCCTGACTACTTTAGCTCTCATCAGTCAGACTGATCCATGCAGGGTAAGATATCTATACATGTATAATGCATATACAGTTAACAGGTGGCACAGTGGTGCTGAGTGGTGCAGAGTTTCACATGTTATAAGAGTGTTCATGTGGGATTCAACTGAGTTCTCCAATTTGTTCCCAACTCTCAAAAACATGTTAGTAGGTAACAAAAATAACTGTTGTTTTCCTCCAGTTTAATTTGACAGGACAGTGTGCATTGGACTTCCTGAACCAAATTCAGTATAACATAGCTCAAGACTTACCGCGGGAGGTAAGAAGTGTACAGTGCTGTTTTTTTCTAATTGTGAACATTAAATGCTTTTATGGAGAGCACGGTCATTTCATTTCATGTGCTCACGGGAATCTCTCTGTCTGTCGGCTAGACTGTGGAATATTATTTGACCACAATAATGAATCTAACAACTCATGTTATGAACCAAAATCACCAAAACTCTTATGGAAAAGTTTTAATGAATGTCACTGAGAAACTGGCATCAGCACTGGTGAAGAAAATAAATACCTACAATTCCAGCAGCATCTCTCTCCAAACTATAGGTATGAAACCTGCTAGTAAATTATATATCACTACACCTATGTGGTGCATCTCATGCAATTGCATTATTGTTTCTTCATACAAACCATTTCCTTCTTACTTCAGCTTCGTAGCAGTGTTTTTATGCTTATTTATCTTTGAACACAGATAAACACTCCTGATTTATTTCTCTCCAGAGGTTCGAGTTTTCATGGTCGGACCTAATGTCAACTTAATCAAAACCCCTACACTCATCACACGCAATGCCACTATGGATATTGATCTCATCAGGATTTCAAAGAAAAGCAAAGGTATAGTAGTAACCTTTATATCTTTAATACTGTGTCTGGATAAATGTCCCAGTTATCGCTGTGGCCCCCTTGTTCTGTAAATAGTAGAAAATAATGAAATGAAGCTGTAGAACACCTCTGTCCAACCATTTGGTACAAAGAAGCATCTACACTTGCCTACCAATCATGTTATCTGTTTCTTCTGAAAGCACAAGCATTTAGGCTTCTAGCCTCAAAACATGCATGTGTTTTGGGGGTGGATCTATGAATTCCTCTCTCCCCACCTATTGGTGGAGGCATATAAAGGATAATATCTTTATGAGCACTGCATCAACTGCAATCTTGCTTTACGTGAGCAGTAGTGGGTGCAGGTTCTTTTCTGTCTCAGTTCTGCCACCTTCCACTGCTCTTAACAGTCTGAAACAGCTCTAAAGCAAACTGCATTTTATATTTACAGGTATTACAATTATACCGGAGGTCGCACCCATGGTTTCTCTCCTGCAAACAGAATTAGCACGCACAAACTGAAAACTATGCTAAAAATTAATGTAGAGATAAGTGTACAAAATTGCACTGATTTTATTTTTATCCCTCTGCCGCTATATGTTTTTGGGTTGTCCGTGCATCACTCTGTTCAAGATTCTTATTAGCACGATATCTCAAGAATGAGTGGTTGTATGTTTGTAGAATATATATGAAATTATCTTTGTAAACAGAGGATGAACTGATCAGATTTTTGGAATTGATCCAAACAGGGTCAAAGTCACAGCAAGGTTAAATGTCAAGAAAGACTAGACATGCTGCCAGCAGAGGCATACTGAAGTTCTACTTGTTTTAAGCAAGGAATGTCAGGAAAAACAACATTAGAAACATACTTCCAGTTTCCTTTTTTTACTTCCCTGGAACAAAATATTATCCTCTTCTTCTTCTTCTTGTTTTACAATTTTTTCCAATTATCAAGTCACAGTTACATGCATGCATTTAAAGAAAACAAAGTTGTTACAATTGTGCTGGGTTTTTTAATGCAAAATCTACCATCTCAATACAACACAGCACAATTATCTTGCCACCCCAGCAAGACCACAGTATGATGAGATCTCTGCATTGTTGGATTCCCTGAATGATGATGTCCCACCTCCCACAGTCACCTTGTGTTTCTCCTTTCTCCCAGCATTCCTGCATCCAGGTCTTCTTTAAGCTAATTTTCCCACGCAGCCTGATGCTGTCCCTTTCCCTGCATCCCAGGATCCCTTTCTACAATCCTTATTAGCTACTCTTTCTCCATGATTGTAACCCAATCTCTCTGTCTTTGCGCCCATCCTCCCACCCTCCATTATTGCAACTTCTTTTTCATTCTTAGATGATTGCAGAATTCTACCCCTTTTGATTGCAGAATCATCCAACTTTTACTCGAACCATCATCTGAACCCCTCCACCCCGTGTCCTTTACAGGCTGATAGATCCTTTCATTCTCTTGCACATCCCAACCATTTTAACTCAGCTGCTACACCAGCTCCATTGCTTCCTGCACTGTAGACTACCTCAATATATTCGAGATCCCAAAATTTGAATATTCCTGATATAGAATGAAGCATACATCACTGCACACCACATTCATGTCACATTTATATAGATTTTCTCTTGTAAATAAGACATCAAACTTTTGCAGAATCAGCTGCTGTGGCCTTCATGAGCTACACCAATATGGCAGACATCCTAGAACCTAGCTTCAGCACATTTACAGACACAAAAAAAACTCTGATGTCCATAGTGGTGTCTGCAACACTTCCCAAAACCATCACCACAGAGCTCACTGAACCTGTCAACTTCACTCTGAAACACATGAACGTAAGTTACTTGCTCTTTAAAATGTTGGTACATACAGTGGGAAAGAATTAGTAAAAATTCTTCTATTTTGAATTCTTTGCTAATTTAATACAACAATTTTCATTACAACTTGAGTGAAAAGTAGAATCTTTGAAAGATTTCCATGAATTTCAGTTTCTTAGTATTTGGTGTGTCCCTGTTTTGCTTTCATGACGTGTACTCGAGCTAGCATAGACTCCTTATGATCTATTTTAGATCAAATCCTTCAGCGTGTCGTCTGGACTAGTGCTTCAATAGAAGAAATTAGACGTGCAGAAAATCTGATCTTTTGTACAAAGCAGTTAACATGGTCAATATTACAAATTTGCTTATATTTATATAGGGACCTAGAAATAGTGAACAATATTAAATATTCAGGATATTGAACATTTAATTTCTTTGTTATAAATATTTCGAAATTCTAAAACCTTCTGTTTATTTTTCATTTTAAATGGGAAAAAAATCCCAGATTTTCAATGTGGTCTCAGACTTTTGGACCCCACTGTATGTTTCAGAATATTGTTTAAATAGTCACGTTTGGTTTGGGGTGGTATGGTTGCACAGGCAGTAGTGGTGCCTTGCAGCTTCAGGGTCCAGGGTTCAATCCTGTGCTGTTTACTGCTGGTGGACAGTTTTTCATGTTCTCCCCATGTCCATATGGATTTCCTCCAGGTACTCCAGTTTCTCCTACATCAGAAAAAAACATTCCAGTAGGTGAATTGACTATGGTACATTGCCCCAGGTGTAAATAATTATATGATGAGCAGGGTGTATTCCTGTCTAGCATCCTGCGTTCCCACTTCAAGCCCCCAACCATTATAAAGTGCTAGTGAAGATGAATGAGTGAATGAATAACTTTGTAGGTTGTTTATTCTTTCTTCCTTTTCTCTTGGCTAGGAGTTAGCACCTGAAAACATTCTCACCTGTATGTACTGGGTTGAAAAGGCATGGGAGGCAAATTACTGTAATATCACAGAGACCAACAGCAGTCACACTGTGTGCTCGTGCAATCGCCTGGGTACCGTCATGCTCATCATGCAGACTGATCCATGCATAGTAAGAGATCTGTATACCTACTGCGCATATACATACCAGGCTATGTGACCAGGAAATAAATATTGTCAATTGATTAAAAGTACAAGATGTGACTCTTAATGAAAGTGTTTGGGATCCATTCAGACTCTAAATAGCAAATAATGAAACAAAAGTTGTGCATTAAACATGGCTAAGTTTTCACTGGGTGGTGTGTCTGAAACAAAGAGCTTTGTTGCACTGTCAGAGTTATATAGATCTCTGTAGCGCTAGGTGTCTTTGAATCCTAAATTCTGCACTGCTGAATACGAACGTCATAATTGCCATGGTGAGTTCTTTATGCTGGATTGAATCAGCAAGGAAAGGCTTTTTGCTGTGCATGTACTGTACGTGTGTGTTCCATTACCAATATGTTTGCAGTATTAGCACCAGTGTATTGTACACATATTGTACTTGTCAGATTTGGCACATTGCAACATTTAGGTCCACCACTCACTGGTCGTCAGTGTTGTAACTTGCCAGGAACCTGAAGTGCTCCCAAACACCAGACCTTACATTGAGGGGAATCCTACAGCTCCTGCTTGTTGATGAAAGCCATTGCTGGTGTTGTTTTTCTCAAGCTAGTATGCTAGTATTCCAATGTATTGTCTTGTGAAAAGGCATGCTTTTTTATTCCCCATTAACCTCTCCTGACTCACGACAAACAAAAAGACATATCATTATGTTTGATATTAGGCTCTCGATTCAATACATCTGTGTATCAAACAATCCATTCAACAGGCTGCATAATAATGTAGGCTCATCCTCATAAAATACTGCTTATATGACATGAAGTGAAAAAAATAATACAATACACTGTATCGAAATGATACGATACACCAACAAACTCTGATACACCAACAAACTCCAGAAAGTACTTAATTTATTTAAATAATAACATCTATAACAGCATGCTGATTGAGGAAGTGATACCATTACACAAAGCATTTATAATCACATACTCTACAATGAAAAGGAGATGCTATAGGGAAAGATCGCAAACATTTTGTCAATGCATTTTCATGTTGATTCAACATTATATTTTTTGATGGACCTAAATGAAAAAAGTAAACATTTAAACCTCTATAAATTTAATCCAATAGCATATTAGTGTTCACAGAAAGAGTTATTTTTATCTAGGGTTATTTGACAGGACCGTGTGCAAAGAACTTCCTGTTTCAAATTCCTGTTAACATACCTCAGGAATTACCACAAGAGGTAAGACATATTTGGTGCTGTTATTTACTAATTGTGAATATTGTCAAGTGTTGTTTAGACAGGAACCATCCTGTCCATTTCATTTGAATTTGTATATATACTCATGGATATCTCTCTGGCTGTTGGATAGATTGTGAAAAACTATTTGAACATCACAATGAATCTTACGACTCGTGTGACAGTCAGTGTTCCTGACCAAAAATATCTAATATCCTATGGAGATGCTGTACTGAATGTAAACGAAAAAATGGTGTCTACACTGGTGAGGAACAGAGACACCTACAGCAACATAAGCTTGTCTCTTCAAAATTTTGGTATGAAAGCAGTTTGTAAATTGTAGAACTTCCCAGCTACATTTTAAACATTTCACCCCTAAATTCCATTTCTTCTCCTGGACAATTCTTTGCAGGGAAAACTTTTTTCACATCTTCTGTATGCTTTGATTGATGATGCCTATAAGAAATTAAATTCCTAACTGAACAGAGCTAGAACTTCACTAATTTTATATCTTTCTAGAGGTTCAAGTATTCATGGTGGTTGGACCTAATGTTTTGAGTGAAATTCCTCAAATTAGTACTAGAAACACTTCTATGGATATTGATCTTGTTGAAATTTCAAAGAACAACAAAGGTACAGTAGTAATCTTTACACATTTTAATTATTGTGTCTGGCTAAATGTTAACCTGATTTTTAATGTCTGGCTTAAGAATTTGAATCAAACTCTCAGAAGCCCTGAGTGTCCATGTTCCAAATAAACTAACATGATAGATAGGCAACTATGTTCTTATAAAAAGTGTGGAAAAAATGGAAAAAAAATGGTGCAGACTTTAACATATCTGAGGAAACACTTAGAATGGTGCATTACTTAGGATAAAACCACCTGATGCAGGACCACTGGTGTGATCTTGCTTGGTCTAAAAGCTGAAGAATTCTTTTAAATGTAATGTTTTTCATATTTATCTTCATTTTCTTTTTCTTAATTTCAACTTTATTGTAACTTCAGGATCAGCTGCTGTGGCCTTCATGAGTTACACCAACATGACAAACATCCTAAAACCTACCCTCTTTAAGACAATTACAAGCACAAATAAAACCATGATGTCTACTGTGGTGTCAGCTTCACTTCCCAAAACCGCCAACACCAACCTCACCAAACCAGTCAAAATCACCTTCAAACATATTAATGTAAGTTAATTGTCTTTTAAATGAATTTTTCATTAGAAAGTTTAATAATCACTTTTCCGGTTGTTTAATTTTCTCCTTTCTCCACTGGTTAGGAGTTAGACCCTGAAGGCATTCTCTCCTGTGTGCACTGGAAGACAGACACATGGCTTGAAGAAGGTTGTAGCATCGTACAGACTAACAGCACTCACACTGTGTGCTCTTGTGATCACCTGTCTACCTTTGCTCTCATCATGCAGACTGACCCATGCAGGGTAAGAGATCAGTGTTTACATATACACAGGTATTTACATATTCACATCACATCAGGTGAGTTGACCAGGAAAGAAATAGTATGGTTTGAAAGGTACAAACATACTCATGAAAAATCAGGTGGGATGTATCTAAAGATCACAACTTTATGTTAGAGTTACTTGAAGTAGCATGAGAAAATGGTAAACTTCTTTTAATCTATGCATTTGCATGTTTGGTTTTTTTCATAGCCCAAGGTATAATACTTTTTTGATTATCTTATCATTAAACTGAGCTCCTAAGTTACCACCATAGACCGGTATAGCAACTGTAAGACCTGCTGCCAAACCAATCTCACAATCTTTTTCCATCACTTGTGAAGAAGATGGGTAATTTATCTCCTCTACCAGGGACAAGGTCTCTCACCTCACTTGAAGGGAGAACCCTGCTCTTTTCCATTCAACTATTGGATTATCCTCTCTAGAATGCAGGACGAAATTAACCTGATGCTCTTTTAGTCAGATGTTTAAGTGAGTCAGTCAGCGTCACCAACCAGATGTTCTATTACCAGTGTTAGCTAGTTAATACACATTATCTAGATACTTTATCTGATCAATCCAAGTAATGTAGATGTTGGAGCGTGGCTGTGGGGATTTGTGTTCATTCAGCTACAAGAGCATTAGTGAGGTCAGGCTCTGATGTTGGGATGTCGAGGAGGTCTGGGGTTCAGTCGGTGTTCCAGTTCATCCCAAAGGTGTTCAGTGGGGTTGAGGTCAGGGCTCTGTGCAGGACACTCGAGTTCTTCCACTCCAACCTTCACACACCATGTCTTCATGGAGCTCGCTTTGTGCACAGGGGCATTGTCATGCTGGAACAGGTTTGGGCCTCTTAGTTCCAGTGAAGGGAAACTGTAATGCTACAGCATACAAAGACATTCTATACAATTGCGTTCTTCCAACTTTCTGGTAATAGTTTGGGGAGGAACCACGTATAGGTGTGATAGTCAGGTGTCCACATACTTTTGGCCATATAGTGTATACATTCAGGTCCATAAATATTTGTACATTGACAAAGTTATTGTTATTTTAGCCGATGTTGGGTGAAATTGGATTTGAGATTGGATTTGAAATTAAATACTGAATGTGAGTGGGTGAACAGTGTGAACAGTGTAGGAATGAACGGTGAGCAGTGAACCATTCGTGTGAATTGTGTAGAAATTACAAGACTTTTTATATGTGGTCCCTTCATTTCTAAGGGATCAAAAGTAATTGGACAATTGGCTGCCCAGCAGTTCCGTGGCCAGGTGTGTGTTATTCCCTTATTATTTCACTTACAGGTAATCAGATAAAAGGCTAGAGACTATTTCAAGTATTCATTTGCATTTGGAATCTGTTGCTGGTAACTCTTAATAGTTAAGTCAAAAGAGCTGTTACTGCCAGTGAAGCAAGCCATCATTAGGCTGGAAAATTAAAACAAACCCATCAGACAGATAGCAAAAACATTACGTGTGGCCAGATCAACTATTTGGTACATTCATAGAGAACACAGACATGAAAACAACGAACTGACAAAGACAGGACAAACACTGAGGCTTAAATAGAGCTGTAAATGAGTGGCAGCTGAAACAAATGAATTAATTAGCAGTAGTACATAAAACAGCCGGTGAACCCATGAACCGTGACAGTCATTGACTTCAAAGGATTTGCTTCCAAGTATTAAAAATAATCCTAATATTATGATTATGTTAGTTTGTCCAGTTACTTTTGATTACTGTGAAAATGGAGGGACTCTACAAAAAAATGGCTGAAAGTCTACACTTCAATCACATCTTGATTGCTTCATTTTAAATCCATTGTGGTGGTTTACAGAGGCAAAATCACCATAATTGTGTCTAAATTCATTCACTTGCTTTTTTCTTTTTTTTTGAATGATTTTTCTGGAGCTCGTAATATTTATTCGCAAATTATGCAACAATAATGTTCTTCCATTTTCACTTTTAGCGTTTTCTTACCATACAACTAGCTCAGCACAAGCACTTATTGTAGCTTCATTGTTTCTTTGCAGAGTGACCGCCTCATGAACGCCCTCTTTGCAGTGGCTATAATAGTGGGACTTGTATTCCTGAGCTTGTCTATACTGACATTCACCTTTTATTCTCGGAACCCTGTGACCAACGCAGCTCTGATAAACCTGTGCATAAACCTTCTGCTGTTTCACCTTCTCAGCCTGATCAAAACTCTTTTCCTGGCCCATATACACCCCCTGGTGAGTTTTATCACATACTTACTCCCTACTCTGTTAAATTCTGTATTCTAACTGATCAAAAGGTGTTGATTAATTTTCTAGAACAGCAGCTTTGACAGTAATGTAGCTACAAATCAGGTTGATATTAATGCACTCATTCTAATACTTCATCATTTCTATAGTAATTCACAGATGCTCCACATATAGTAAACCAATTTAAAATGCATGTTATTGTTGATGTGTTGATTTGGTTTTCCAAACAAATTGTTTTTTTTATTTGTATTATTATACCATGTGTATTAATATAGAGTTAGTCCCCCTTTTGCTGCTCTAACAGCCTCCACTTTCCTGGGAAGGCTTTCCACTAGATTTTGGAGTGTGGCTGTGGGGATTCTATGGCTATGGGCATTTAGCCACAAGAGCACTATTGAGGATAGACACTCGTGTTGGTTGAGAAGAAGAAGACAAGGTGTTCAGTGGGGTTGTGGTCTGGGCTCTATGCAGGCCTCAACCTTTCCAGAACAAGTCTTTTGGGACTCACTTTGTCATGCTAGACCAGGTTTGGGCCTCTTAGTTCCTGCAAAAGGAAATCATAATTCTACAGCATACAAACCCTTTCAAGACAAATGTGTACTTCCAACCGTAGCACCAGTTTGGAGAAGGCCCACATTTGGGTGAGATGGTCCTTTTGGCCATGTAGTGTAGCTGCTATAATTTGGTTCTCAAATGTTCCACAACATTAAATGTAACTTTGACACATGACACATCACACCTTTAAATGGATAAAATGGTGTGACGTGTCATTCTTTAATTAACAAGAAAATGGAATAGTCTTATGGTATAAGAAGAATAAAACACTTGGAGACAACCTTCTACAGTAAAACAATCAACTTCCGAGTGAACAATAACTTCACTTCATCACACCACCCTGTTATTGATTATCTCCTATAATAGCACAACCAAAGTGTTTTATTTCTTATATACACTGTTAGCTGGTGAGAGTTAAGATGTGTTCCCTAAGGTCTCTCTCTCTCTCTCTCTCTCTCTTTCTCTCTCTCTCTCTCTCTCTCTCTCTAGCAACTGCGTGCAGCACTGGCTGGAGTGCAGTGGTTTTTTTTAATGTCTGTTTTCGTGTGGATGTTCATTGAAGCTGTGCTGCTCTACATCTTTGTGAAGAACCTGTCAGAGATCAGATCAAACCCAGGGGAGGTGCTTAGCTGGAAATGGTTAATTGTGATTGGATACCTTATTCCACTGGGAGTACTGGGCATGTCTGGTGTACGCTTTCCTAAGGGTTACATCGATGAAGAGTGAGTGTGACTTTAGCTCTAAGAGTAGTGCAGCTGCAAATCACAGGTTAATTAACGCCCATGGTTTTGGAATGAAATATTCAGCAAGCACATCTGGTTGTGATGGTCAGATGTCCACATACTTTTGGGCATATAGTGTATTTATGTACTCATTCTAAAAAGTTATCATTTCTATATTAACAGCTCATTCACAGGGATTTGTATGGCAGACACTTATACACTTGCACAATGATAAACAAAGTGTGTAATCGAGTTTTCTGTAAGGAGATGTTTATTTAACATTTATGGAAGGAGTCTCCAGTGAATAATAGAAATAAAACGCATATTGTTATAGGAAATTAATTAACTTCAGGGTGGTAACAGTAACTCTGCATCATCACCACCCTATGACCAGTATTTTACTATAACAGTGTTTCTTACAGCATTTTTTTTAATGAACATGCATTATGTATTTTTCTCTGTAGATGCTGGCTAAATGAGGATGAAAGCTTGATCTTTATTTTTGCAGGTCCTCTTCTTTTCACTGTTACAGTAAGTACTTTTTAAACCACATATATGATTGAAGCTAGTAGCACTTGTGCAATCTAGAGGGGTTAATCTATCTCACAAGTTAAATATCACGTGTATATTTTATTTTCTTTTCCCTGTGTGCAGTTAAACCTGGTCCCCTACCTCATCATCATCATTATCATAATCTTCACTCTTAAACACCTGAAGAATGAAGTCTTACAAATAAGTAATAATTTTCAGAAGAATCTGATAATATGCGTGATGCTCAGAAGCCTGACCCAGTTTATCATTCTCGTTTGCTACTGGATACTCCTGTACATCCCCAGCAAGAACGGAGTTTTATATCACGCCTTCCAGTTGCTCAACTCCCAGCAGGGCACCTTCATCTTCCTCATCCACTGTCTCTCCAACCAAGAGGTCAGCACTCACCCGAGAGCCACTTACCTGGCTCACTGAATGTCTTTTCACCTGCCTCACCTACTCTGGTTCAATGGAATAACTGGAATAATTGGAGAAGAAAAAAACTGGAATAATTGGAGAAGAAAAAATATTAAAATGTGATCAACTTTTTAATTTATTTACATTTTGTGTACAAATGAATGCTCTAAAGGAGTGTTCTGAAGGAGGGATGTTAAGCCTGTAGTGTGGAGAACCAAATGTAAATAGTTGAATACTCTTTCCTTCAAGTGTTTTTTTTTTTTATAGTGATTGATGTCAAATAACAGGTTTAAGTTTGAGAGAAAATTCAAAATTGAAATCTATATTTTAAATGTAAATGTTAATATGCTAGTTTTGGAACAATGTTGAGGATGTAAAAAGCAAGTCTGCTGGTGGCATTTCTGGGCTGCTTTAAAAACAATCTGTGGCCACCAAGATGCTGTCAAATTCAAAACCAAATCAATTTCAGCAAATCTGTGCTATAGCAAACAAACGGGAAATTTAAATACACATTGTAGATCTATCCGCAATGTGCAGAACCATTTCTGTTTTCAGATATATTGCAAAGATTCATTCAGGATGCTCATGTGGGACCAGTGACACACACTCCGTGAGAGCAGGGACAATTAGCGTATGAATGAAACATTTACTTCTCCATTTAACATTTACAATATACTCTATTAAACATTTAATATTTACATTCAACATTTAGATTTAGATTTAAATTTTATAGTGAAACTCAAACCTGCTACTTCACATGAATCACTATCTAAATGTATGCGAATGGCCTAAAGAAAAGGTCAGATAGAAAGGAATATTCATCTTATTCCATTTGGCGCTCCATACTGTAGGAGGTCTAAACATCTAAATGTGTATTTAATTACTTTGGCCTCTCTTCATCTATTTCCAGGTCAGGCAGAAGTACAGAAAAGTTCTGTGTGCTTTCTCTCTCTCCAACAATCCAGCAGCAACCTCCAGGAGTGTCAGGGCACAACCTGAAGATTCCCAGGACAACTAATAAAAGGTTATGTCGATATACCGTAATAAAATAACCTGGGCAGTGAGCAAAGATGCTACAGTTGTGTTGTTAGTAAATGGGATATTTTATTAAACATGATTCTTAAGTAAAGAATGAAATACTCAGAGTTGTAGTGAAATACTGAGTGAAGGGGTGGTGTGAAGAAGTGGAGTTACTGTTACCATGCCGAAGCGGATTATTTTCCTATAACAGCATGTCCCCAAATGATTTATTACTCTTATACCAAAGCAATTGACCTGTAATTGTATTATGAATTAATAACACATTATACCTTTTTTCCCACTTATAGTTAATGCTGTGACTATAAGGAAACTCCACAAAACATGTTAGTTCAGGGTCCTTAGCCTTTTAGGCAAATGACCAGAGATAATAGACATCATGAATTTTCTTAAACAACATTTTGTTCCAATGTATACAAGCTATATAAGCTATATATAAAACTCAATTTTGGCAAAAAAACAATTAGATGCAGGCTCAAAGTAAAACAGCTGAAACCCATAGAATGAGTAGTGCATTTTATTTTATTTTATTTTTACTGCCTTTGCATTATCTCTCTTGGGTATTTTAGGTAAAGAGATATTTTACTTGTTGGTTTACCTTTTCAAAGAGTCTATTTTTTTGCTTTTTGTAGTACAAGGCCTATACCATCTTTATATGTCATATTATAGTCATATAGTCATACTGTATACGTACGCTGTATTTCTTTTAAGAATGTTTTAGGGGATAATCAAAATGTCACCTAGCCCATCTATTTGAAGTTAGATGTTTCTTGCAGTTTAATGTTTGAAGAATTATACATCATAAAAATGGAAAACTATTAAATGCTAACTTGTCTACAACACTGTGTAGTTTCATTATGCAAATATAAGCTATTAAAGTAACACTATAATAAAGTAAAATCATATCTCAATAAAATGTGTAAGAATTTGTGTGGAAAAAATGGAAAGCTGTGTAACTGCAGCCTTTACTCCAGTCTCGAACAGGGAATCAAAATGCAAATACGTACACACCATGATGGACAGTTCTTTAAAGAACAAGAAAAGTTATAAAAAACTTTTTTTTAAAATTCAGTCATAAAATGCTATGTCATTGGGTTTTGCCAATTTCTTACTCACTTCACTCTGAATTTTAACCAGCATGCCAAGTGATTTGGTTTAATATTTGTTTCATTGGTTTTTAATCTTGTAAACTTTAAACACAGCCTTCCAAAAATAATGTACCACTTAACCAGTTATTGTACCATTTTCTCTGTACTCATAGTTAAAAGGCCTCATCTGAGTAAACTAGTCATTTTTATTTGTGCACACAATGACTCACTCAAAGCCTACAAAGATTAGACTATGTTCGAATAATAATAATAATAATAATAATAATAATAATAATAAACAATTCCATAATAATAGTTGTGCTTAAATGCACTATTTACTTACTTAGAAGAAGAAGAAGAAGACGCCATTTTTCACCCATAAACAGTTGCGTTTGCATGTCCGACATGTTGATTTGCTTGCTTGCTTGCTAGCGCACTTCAGTGGAAACTTGTTTATGCAAAAGCTGCTTCGCTCCTCTAAAAATAATGTACCATATTAAGGTGTCAAATGCAAATGCCTAAGATGTACAGATACACACAAACAGCACTGTGTGTCCAGCTACACTCGTGTGGGTGCACCCCGTTCTATAAATGAGAAAATTTACATTTAACACAACAGTGTATAGTGATAAAAAGAGTTCCTCTGCTGACTGCTCTGTAGCAGAGGTGTGGATGGATTTTGGGCATAATGGTGAGGATGGGATGGAAAAATGAACAGGTTTACAAAGAAAAAAAAAATCTAAATCCTATTCAAGCAGAAATAGTCTTACTAAGTAAAGTAACTGTAACGGAGATGAACAATATTGCTGATTTACTCAGAGTAGGAAATGTTTATAATAAATAAATGTTTATAGTTTAGCAATGTGGCTCATTAGTTCTTCATTAGTTCTTCTTGATTGGATTTTCTCAATTAAAAATAAGGAATCGGTTTACAGTATCATTTCATCTGTGACGCAGTGTTCATGTTTAAGTTCATAATTAAGTTGCTGCTTTATCCATTTTGTGGGATTTTTTTTGTGCCTCTTTACTAAAAGAAGAGCCAAATCAAATCTATGTCTGTACACTAAGGTAGCAGTATAGCACACACTTCATGACCACTAGAGCAGCTGAAGTCTCCTGAAGGATCCATGCAGCTCTGAGGAATACAGACAGTTGTTCATGGTAATTATTTAAGGTTCACTGGAGGAGTGAAAAACTGTCGGTCATGAATTGGCTCTAACACCTTCCAATTTCATCTAAACAGCAACAAAAACCAAAGCTAAAAGCCATGAGCGTCAAGCCACTTCCTCAATCCATGGATTTGGAATGAAACCATAACGTGTGTGTATGTGTACTGTGTTTTCTTATTATTAATTATCTCCATTTTAGTTAGTCTCGAGATTATTTAATATACAGAGATGGTTTAGAAGAATGTTTGTGTGTGTGTGTGTGTGTGTGTGTGTGTGTGTGTGTGTGTGTGTGTGTGTGAGTGTGTGTGCGTGCACTACTTCGATTACTCTTTGCTCAGCCACACACACATAAAAAAAACACCACCATACACATTCTCACTTTATATATCAGTGTTAGGTGGTTGAGTGCATTAATGCAGTTAATAGAATTAAATGTGTGTTTTATATTTTTATAAAAATCCAGCTATTGTCCACTTTGTTAGGAACACCTGCTCATTCATATATTTATCCATTCAGCCAATCGTGATATCGTGCAGATACAGATCAAGGGCTTCAGTTCATGTTCACATCGAACATCAGAATGGGGAAAGTCGGGAGAAAGTTTTAATTCTAACTGCAAGAAGCTGTGAGTGTGAGCAGGAAATGGAGTTTTTACAGTGCTTGGGATGGGAGGAGTTGGAATGAGAAGTAGGAATGAGAGTCTGTCAGTTTTTTAATGGATGGTTTTCCAAGTGGAATCTTTTTGACTTCAACAATATGCCAAGCCAGGGTGACTGATATTTGATGAATACTCCAGGGCAGAGTGAAAGAGGAAATAAAAAGCTTGAGGTACTCTACTGTGCAGTCAGCAGTGCCAGCAGCTGTCGTCAGTATAGCTAAGACGAGTGTGGGAGTCTGTCCAGCAAACTGTTCAAAAAATCCCAACAAAATCGAGTGAAAAGGTTGCCATAGGAAGGACCATGTCAGTGCCCATACTGACGCCTCTCACCTGGGAGGAAAACCTGCGAGTTGAAACTGAAGCAGTTTAGACTATACACCAGTTTTGATAATCTTTAGAGAATTTCAGTGAGTGGGTCCTTTTCCAGTCGAGTATCCAGAAAAGGTTTTAAAGCTCTCAAACCATCTTCATTAGGAATGACTTGTATAACAATGGGAAAATCAGGCTTTCTGAAACAATGCCGCTTCATTACTCAAAGCTTTTCATTACTACATGCTAGTGACATCTACTGATCAAAACAATGAAGTGCAGACAATAATCTTCTGTGTTCTGCATTTTTTTTTAAATTAGTAAATGCAGCTGGTAACACTGGCAAATAATGCTGTGAAAAGAAATGTGTTTCGAATGCACGTGTTGAGATAAAGAATTACTGCGAGTTTCTTACACATGAGCAATCTCATTTGTTGATATGAGATTTTTTTTCCCCTCCAAACTTCAGAACATTTCCTTTACTTATTCATGTAAATAAAGTTGGAGTGGCTGAGATCCAAGGGATATTTTCTGATCATTTTCCTTCAGTTTTAGCTAAACGTTTATTATAAACCTTTAATTATTAATTTAAATATTTTTGTCCATACCAGTTTCCTACCAACCTGGGGTTGATTTCATCACCATGTCATCATCTGCATCATCACCATGACATCATCATCAGCATGTCATAATCATCATCACCGTGACATCATTATCATCACCATGACATCATCACCATCACCATGTCCATCTGCATTCTGCTGCTAAAACAAGAACCAACTATCACTGTGTTAATACAAATGATATTCCATATGAGTCTAAAATTTAATCATCTATTACATGCTAACATTCTATGATGTAAAATGAGCACATTTTCATAACAGAGTAAAAGAAGGAGGACTGAAGAGTAAAGCGTAGTTCACACTGCACTGAGAGACGCCGACCTGCGCCAGCAGACACGTTTGTGGGGTTTTGTCAGATCAGTGTGTTCACCCTGTGTTTGTTCTCACTGAATGAACATGTTCAGTCAGTGTTTGTCAGGTCGTGGAATGAAAGCAGTGTGGTAGGATTTTCCAACAAACTCTCATGTAATCTGACCTGGGCACAAACCGTTGCCATGACGATGAGTCAAGCATCCCTGCAAACTCCATACAAACGAAAGCCTGTGCATTTCAATCGGGATCATCAGCTAACTGTATGCCATTTTCCATATTCTGTTTCATGACGTTAGAAGCAAAACTGCAACAAATGATTATAACTTACATTTGTGTAAAATTATTGTTCATAATATATGACCTAATAACGGTCTTAGCTTACCACATCGCATTTGCAGTTCTACAGTCTTAGATAATTTGGTTGTCCCTCTGGTGAAGAGAGCGAGAGAGAGAGAGAGAGAGAGAGAGAGAGAAGATGGAGACACTGTTTTTCAGTTAAATGGTTAAACTACGGTTCTTCTACCAAACCTGATGAGAGTTCTGTCATTATCAGCCCTTACTTTCTGCTTGTTTTAAGTATATCTGAGCGGGAATTCCTCCGATGCTAACACTAATGCTAATCAGCACTCTGAGGTAACCTGAGCTAGCCTATTAATTACTGCTAGACAACTGCTAAATTATTGATGGCTTAGATTTATAAATTATCTTAAAAGAAAGCTAAAAATGGCGTGTTCGAGCATGTACAAAGTGTGCCTTGAGCTAAGTATCCCTGAGCTAGTGGCTACCGTGTGTGTCTCTCTTAGCTAGCTAACTCATTAGTATGGCAGCTAGTTATCTTAATTTTGCTGCAAAGTACAAGATACTGATTATACATGGTAAAAAAAGATCACTGCTGTTTAAACCAAGTCAAGGAAAAGAGTGTACACATAAACACAAAAATTTAACCCACTCTTATATCCGCCATTTTGGTCCACGTGCTGAATCTGGCATTGTGTTTTTGCATGTGAGACACGCAGAATCAAATCCTGCTGCAAAGAGCGAGTCATTTTCACTATACTCTTCTTTTCTCAAGCGGATTTATTGTTTATTTGTTTGTTGTAGTTGAGGTTGATAAAATTACACGAAACATAAAGTTTAGTTAAATGTGCTCAGGCAGTTATAAACATTTTTACTCAAATATAAAGTTGGGGAGCAAAAGTGTATGAGAGAGTATGAGAGTCGACTCTTTCGGCTCACGAACAACTCACAAGGCATCTGGTTGATGCTAGAGATCCAGCAGAACAGAGCACACACACACACACACACACACACACACAAGGCTGAACAATGAACATTGAATGTTCCTGATATGTTGTAGTTTTAAGTTAATTTAGCCTGTTTGTAGTAGCAGTAAGAGTCTGTTTTTTTTTTTTTTTCATTGAGTCAGATCGTTTGACTCGAGTCGACTCTTTTAAATTCCAAACGACTCATTGACATTTTCCCTCCAAAAGCATCACAAGTTTTTGTTTTTTCCCTATCAGTCATTATGATACCATTATATACCAAAAATACCATTATATGTTTGTTATAATATCTACTTTAATGTCATTAATTAATCAACAACTAATCAAACACACATATTGTTGTCATTATTAAGCTCAAAGAGTCGTCTCGTTCATGAAAGACACAACACTAGTGTGTAGTTTGGAAACCTGCTTATTTCTGACACAATTACCACAATTTTATATCTTTAGAAAACAGTACATTGGTTAATATTATTCATCCAGTGAACACACTCATGGCCTTTTCTGCACTTTTGCCAAAAATTCCCCAAAATAGAAAAATTTTAAACACAGCCGTCCTGCCAAATGTGAGATCTCATCGCGGAGGCGTATGTCTTCTTCTTCTTCTTCTCACTTTCAATCTAAAAGGATCAAAGCGTTTGTAACGATGTTTTCGATGTGTGTAGATTGTGTTTAGTGTTAGCATGTTGTGTAACGACCTCTTCATTCCCAGCACGTGAACACTCTGGGGACTCTCTCCAACTGTCTGAAAAAACTTTGTTGAAACTTAAATGATAGCCTTAATACACGAAATTCATTACCAATTAGGACATATTGTGAATTCTTTTGAAAAACACACCCGCACACACCCACACACACATTCCTGTTTCCTTTTGTTCAGGTCTCATTAGCGCATGGATAAAAACAAAACAGCTTTTGAGGTCAATGTGTGGGAATTTCACTTTCTCTCTCTCTCTCACAAACACACACACACACACACACACACACACACACACACGCACAAAACCAAAAGCACATTTAAATTTTAAGATCTATAAACAATATGTACATATTTAGAAATATGTCAATATTCTCTTCCACAGGAATTAACATTCATGCCTTACTCCTTTCTCTCTCCCACACACACACACACACACACACACACACAGACACTGAGCTGTACTTTAATACCCCCACAAGGACTGTAACATGAAATTATGACTTTTTAACTGTAATATTACACTCCCAATACGCATACATACATAACAGTGTACTTTCTCTATGGGTGCCAACAGTTTTGCTCCATGAGAGAGTAGTACAGTTTCCATAAAGAGACGAATTTCACACTTTTTGTTTTTGAAAGTGTTTTATTCAGACTGCCTGAGAGAAAAAAATCTGTACAAACACAAACACACACACACCCCTATATGCACAAACAGTAAAGAACATAAAACTCAGTCAGAAGAATCGACTGAACTATACAGAAAGCTTTCTAACAAAAGCAGCAACAAAAGTCCTCTCACTGTACAACAGGACCGACATCATCAACATCACAAACATCCTCGAATATCATCACGTTTCTCATCATCGGCTTTTAAACGCAACGTCATACAGGACACTCGGGTTCAACAGTCCACTTTCGAAAACTGTTTACTTGATCAGTTAGCAATACACATATTTACACAAGATTTACACAAGTTTATCTTAATCAAGGATATATTGTTTTAAAACTGAGATAAATTACATTTTCAGTCGTGGCCAATAAGGGAACATTGTTTTTTTTTTTTTTTTTTTGAAGAGTTTCAGAATTGTACTCATTTTTCATTACTGAAAAAATAAAAACATTTCAATAGTGGATTCAGACCTAGTTAGATTCGTACAGGATGTATTGTTATGACAGCCCTTGTACAGGAGGTCACACACACACACACACACACACACACACACACACACACACACACACACACACACACACACACACACACACACACGCGCTTTTCCTCTGGCCAGTGTGGCACGGTACAGCTCTACCCGAGGACTCTCCGGGTCATCCACCACTGTCTGTTTAACGCACCCTTGTGAGTAGGAGTTCCTCTGGAGGTTGTGCTGACTAATGATTGGCATGATTAGTAAATTACTAAGCAAATTTTACAAATATAGTTCTGGAACTAAATTAAAAACAAACAGAGCTCTCTTGTGGTGTACCTCAGGGCTCCATCATGGGCCCTATACAGTTTAATTGTTTTACGCTGTATCTCCTCCAAATGGCTCTCGGCAACTTCTCTTTAACTGTCTCAGGGCTATTAAATGATGGACTTCCTTCAGCTGAATAAAGTTAAGACAGATGTCATTATATTTGGTCATCCAGATTCTACTAGAGCTGTAGATAACAAACTGGGGCTACTAAAATATAATATAGAAAAATAATTTTAAAAAAGGTCATTTTTGAATATTGACCCTAACATGATTAGTTAAAACTGCATAAAATTGACAAATGGAATATTTCTTAGACAATTTTTTAAAGATTCAGCTCATGTGTCTGTGGTACTGTGGTCCATCTTACTCACAGGGTGAAGCACTGATCATCAGACAGCCAGATACTTCAATCTTAGTGAAAATAGAGCAGAAAATAGACATTTTGTACCATAATGAGAAACTGAAAATGGGAATTTAGATAGGGTAGCTCACTTGGCACACAATTCAGAATGGCACAACATGCGGAATCAAGCTGTGCTGTAACACAATGTCCAGCGGAAAAGCTCTAATAACACACACTCAGTCTCAGGCTTTGAGTCTTTAGATCCTTCATATCGGCTCCAAACTGGCAGCAACAGCTACAAACAACACACAGCGTGCTGTTTATACAACTCCAAAAACAGCTTCATCATTGTAGGAACCAAAGACCCTAAATTTAGAGTAGGTCTTTGATTGGTTGCCCACAAAATTGATTGTACACGTGATCCTGTCCGTGTTTTCAGTTCACGTCCATATGGCAGGGGTTACTTCCTGATTCCACGGCGGCCTGGTACATCAGTAAAAAGTCTTGATATTGAGGAGCGCAGCCGAGCCACGCCTCGCCGAACCTTACGGCTCCCGTGAACAGAAACTCCTCAAGCCCCGCCCACTGTCCCACTCCTGAATCTGATCCCTGCTCCACCTGGATGGCGCAACTCCGTGGGACCATTACACGTCCTGACCACCGGCTGCGCCCTCGTCCCTCGAAAACGCGCCGCTTTTGGCGAAACAGGCGACTCACTGACACCAGCATCGACGCCTGCTGCTCATCATCCCCGCCGTCCATGACGGACTCGATGCTGCCTCTCACCACTGAGGTGTGAAGAAATAGAGAGAGAAGACAACAGAGTTAGGTATATGTGCGCAGGTACATATAAGACAATATTAGCGCATAAGTATTTTTTGTGTCAAAAGCAACATTGTAGCTGCACAACTGTTTTAATTTCTTAAAATAACATACAGGAATAATGTTTTTATTGCACAAATAACGCAAAATATCCTTCTGATCAGATGTGGTTTTAGTGCCAACTAAACGAAAAATCAATATAATTTCATCACAAAGCATAGTTTTCAGAATTGTCCTTGAGTTGATTTATTTATTTTAAAATCTCTGTTAACTAAAATGTCCTTGTCTTGCTTTGCTGGACCCGACGATGGCTACTGTCGTCACATGCTGCAATAATAATGCCGTAACTTTTACGTTAAACTGATCTGTGTATCGCTGAGGTCAGGGACCACAAGAGGTCAAACAAACTTACACGCTACTCATGAGAAAAAAATATGGAGTAGATCACATGAGATTGGGGAAAAGTTATAACTGAAAAAGAGTTGAGATGATGGAGTGAAGACATGATATCATTACCGAAGTCACTGGTGCAGACAGCCATGAGAATCTCATCATCAGTGCAGGGTGTACAGGGATCTGAAACACACACACACACACACACACACACACGTTGTCTTACTGTCCTTGTGAGGACTTTCTGTTGATTAATAATGCATTTCATTAATGCTATTCTACATCTAAATCTAACCCTGACCTTAACCCTAGTAACCAAAAGGAAACCATTTGGCTCTTTTAGTTTTTTTTTTTTTTTTTTTTTTAAATAACAGCTGCAGTTTACAGAGCGGTGACCAGCCAAATGTCCCCACAAGGTCATAACTATCAGATAATCCTCTCCTAGTGGGAACATTTGGTCTCCACCAAGATGTGAAAACCTGCCCACACACAGTCTATCAGTTTGAGACACACATGAAAACCCAACTCTAATGTATAATCGTGAACAGTGATCACATGACCATTAATGATAGCTCAGCGAACACAAGCATTACATTCTAAACATGCATATGTTTACCTCATTCTCTCTCTCTTTCTCTCTAATTTCCTACCCTTGCTATTATAAGGTTCTATCTTAACACAGATTCATTCTTAATTCAGATATAACCCTGTAATACCGAAGGCATGATCTGATTAGTTGCAGCTTTAGTATTGTGGGTTTTAAAAAAACAGACACAGTGCCTTTACTTTTGTTCTAACTGAACGGCTAAACTTATTTGTCTCAATTTATGGATTTGTTTTGGAATCGCTTTCTTTCTTTCTTTTAAATTGAAGCAACTTAATTTTACTACATGTTCATTCAATTGGTTTGCAAATGAAATCTCTGTAAATCTGGATCCTTTCATACTCTTCAGACTGTGTTTAGGCACAGGGGGATGATGGGTAATGTGTGTGACCTTTAACCTTATCAGCATGACTACATGGGCACAATTATTAGAAATGTTACATGACTGTCCAAGATACTTGAAGTAACAAATCTGTACGCTTTTTGATGACTGACATCTAATAACTGAAACAGAACTGAACTAGGTTTAGGTTTAATTTAAGCTACATTTCATAAGTTTATATATGTATGGTGTGTGTGTGTGTGTTGTTTTTTTCCCTTCGTATGTGTTTTGGCGTGAACTGGGAGACGCCACGTGGCGGTGATTTCCTGCAAAGTCTGTGTTTCCTGTCTCGCGTCTGATCTTTCCACTCATTCATCCTTCACTCACACACACACACACACACACACACACACCTCTGTCCAAATGCTCCCTCATTCTTCCTGCACTTTTACTCCCTCCATCCTTCCTTCCCCCCGTTTTCAACACCCCAACTCCTGTCTGTGTGTGTGTGTGTGTGTGTGCTATCCCAATCCTGGGGTGTTTACAGGATGAGGGTTTGGAAAGGGGTGGATTGCTTTTTTAACCCCCTACAGAGTAATGTTTTTCTCGCTCTGTGTGTGTGTGTGTGTGTGTGTGTGTGTGTGTGTGTGTGTGCGCGTGTGTGATCGTGTGTGTGTGTGTGTGTGTGCGTGCGTATGTGAGCGTGTGTGTAACTGTGACTGAGTGTCTAAGCATTTAGAGTCAGAATAGGGAACAGGGACACTGGAAGGGTTTAAAGTACCAAGACTAATTCAAGTCAAAACACAACACACACACACACACACACACACACACACACACACACACACACACACACACACGCACACACACGCACACACACACGCACACACACACACACACGCGCATGGTAGAGTTACACTTCAGAGACTCCCCATTGCAACCCCCACCTCTTTTACTAACCCCTGGTCACAGGGTCAGTGTGTGCGTGTGTGTGTGTGTGTGTGTGTTATTTTTCACAAATACACAAATACTTTTTCCATAAAATACACAGTGTATTAGTGTCTGATTCATACCCTTCTGTGTATATAGTCTCTCTCTCTCTCTCTCTCTCTCTCTCTCTCTCTCTCTCTCTCTCTCTCTCTCACGCTCGCTCTCTCTCTCTCTCCCCCCCCCCACACACACCCCCTGAGGCGTGTCTGAGTTAAAGTGAGTAAAGCTAACAGGTGAAGGCCCAGGAGGAACCCCAAACTTCATTTCATCTAACAAATCCCATATCCTTAGTGTGTGTGTGTGTGTGTGTGTGTGTGTAAACCTTGCTAAATAAACTAGCTAAACAGACTTTTCTAACCAAATTTATTAGACCAAAATAACTTGACTTGTACCAAAACACTGCTGAGTTCTGGATTGTGATTGGTCAGAAGGTGTTGGTTAATTTTCTATAGCAGCAGCTCTGACAGTAGTGCAGCTGCAAATCACAGGTTTATATTAACACACTTGTTCTAATACATTATCTTTTCTATAGTAACAGCTCGTTCACAGGGATGTGTACAGTGAACACTGCATAAACGGATTTAAAAATCATTGATATGGTGATAAGTTTTCTGTAAGGAGATGTTTATGTAACATTTATGGAAGGAGTCTCCAGTGTCAGTGCTCTGTAACAGTATGTAAGTTTTCTGACATCTTCAGGACAGAGGAGTTTACGCTTCTTTGCAGTTTCTCAGTAAGATGGATGTGGTATGAACTCCTCCTGACTCTGTGTCAATGGGCCAGTGTTAATCTTTTAGCATGTGACATTTCAGGGAGACCTCAAATTAAATAAAACAAAAAAAATTCGACTATATATTGTTTTTTAAAAGCACAAGAGAAGCGCTTTTGTTTCACTGTTTTAATTCCAGACATGGAGTAAACATGACATTTTAACCCTGCTGGGTCGATACAAAGCTGCCTTTCATTACATCTGTTACAAGCCGACCAATCAGAAGCAATCAAACGCGCCGTTTAACCAATCATGTTTAATAAACAAACGGGGCGCTCATGCGTAAGGTGATGCCGTGATTGGCAGCGAGAGAGGCTGACCTGACCCGAGCTGGACCTTCTGATTACACTGTTTATTTTTTTATGTCACTACGAACATGAAAGTGGGAGGTGTGTGTGTGTGTGTGTGTGTGTATGGGGTCGTTTTTCAGGGCTCTGTCTAGTCCATGGCTGTAAAAACTCTCCTCTTTCCCTCCTTCTTTCTTTCCAACCCCCCATCTCTCTTTGATCATTTCTAGCACTTTCTCTCCCCCCATCTTTCACCTCTCACATCAGCTGGGTGTGGAGTTACGCGCCGACGTCTCTAATCAGCGTGACCGAAGTCGTTATCAGGTCGTTAGTCATGAGACAAAACACAGGGACACAGACCGACAGCAATCAGCTCGCAAACACACATCAAAGACGAAAAGTCTGCAACCACGAGCTCCTTATCAAAAAACTAGTACATATTTATGCTGCATCGATCGAGGTTGTAACCTGTAATTCCCACCTCCGACCAGGAAAAAACGAAGAAAACACCCTCTCAACTAGAAATTTCTACTAACTTGGGGTAACCTTCGCAGCTACGAGTTCCTCGCCCATTTATGGAGTGATGTCACATCAACATGGCCGCTCACAGCATCAGAAGTAAACAAAATCGCACTTCTTCCCTTTACATGAGTCGTACTGTTTATACACGTATTAGCTTTAGATTAATCAACATACAGACACATTCACTTGTTAAATCTACAACACTGACTCTCCAGTTCACTGTTTTGAGGAAAAAAAAACTGTTCATGCATCACTCATCACAGTTAGCTGGCGAGTGTATTGCTAACAAAAGACGAAGATGGAGGCGTCCATGTTACTTCATACTCCGTATGTCGAATACGCCGAGGTCGAAAGTGACATCACTGTGACCTGCGAATTACCACTTACGAGGAAATGCAGCTACGTTACATTCACAACTTTTACATTACATTCACAGTTTGGTGAAAAATGCAGGGGAAAAAAAAAAGACAAAAACTTTTAGCTAAGTAAAATTGACCATTTTTCATCAACTAAATCTGACTAACAATAAGCTAACATTATACCATGGTCTGTCTGAATACTCGAATCTGATTGGCTGGAAGGTGTGGGTTCAAACCGTTGATTACGCAGGTAGTTCCAGTCAGTTTAATCACCGCTCTAAATTAACGCGCTGCTTATAAACAACTGTAACCATAGTAACAAACAGTTACAGTTAAACATACAGGAGATAAACTCACAGCTTCATTATTAGTAGAGAAGGAGGCACAGACACAGGTACTCTTTTCTTTCTTTCTTTCTCTCTCTCTCTCTCTCTCTCTCTCTCTCTCTCTCTCTAATAACTATTTATTATAATTCACTCAAATACATGTAATCTTATCGCACTAGTTTATCTCTGTGTATGATTTAGAGCGGGCAGAATTCTAGATCTAACGACCCGTATATAAAATAACTAATGAGAATTCACTGTTATTTCTATCCTTTCACTCAAATTTTGACTAATTTTTTTCAAATTTACAGCTTTAACTCGTCAGTGCTGGCAGGTAACCATGGTGTAAGCGGGATAATCCAGGGCTAGGTGTGCGTTACACGACTTTAATGCATAAACGAATGAATATATTTAAATGAATAAAATATAACTAGACTAAAAAGAACATATTAGCTGTTAAAAATGGCCAAATCCTGAATCTCGGGTTTACCTGTAGGTGAAAGTGTCTCTCCTGCTGTCGCTCTCTCTCCTCTGATCAGCTCGTACTGAAACGCTGTGACTCTCTTGCTGATGTCTGTGTGTGCTGAAGCCTGAACGAACAGCGCTCCCTCGTCGAGGCTGAAGCAGCGGACTCGGCCGGCCGCCTGCTCCTCCTCGCTCAGCAGCATTCGCATCACTCCTGCTCGCTCCACGAACACGCTGGCTCCGCGAGAATCACCCCGCGGCTTCACGCAGGCGCTCAGCCGGGTTTCAGCGCCCGCTTCGGGAACCGTGTTGGGCCTGAGGTTCACGATGATGGCACCGGTGGGGTAGAGCCACTCGAGAGAACCTTCAGAGCAACGCAGGTACACCTGCTCTACATCCCGGGCGTGAGCTTCGTGAGTCAGACCACTGGAGAGACAAACAGAACGTGTGTGTTTAGCGTGAGACACTGTGTGTAGTGCTTTTACTAGAAAATAACGAGCAACTCTCTTCAAGTTAATAAGACAAAAAAACACAGCTTGTCATGTGACTGAGAAACCGCAGTGTGTTTCTCAGTAAAATTAAAAAAAAAGCTAAATAAACATCTCCTTACAGAAAACTTCACCGTATCAATGATTACACGTTTCTTTCCGCCGCACGAGTCACTGTGAATGAGCTGTTGCTATAGAAACGTCAGAGCTGCTGTTATAGAAAATTAATCAACACCTTCTGACCAATCACAATCCAGAATTCTACAGCGCCGTGGTGTGACTAAAATGCTCACACACTCTTTCCAGGAAGCACATTTCATTAATCAGGAATGTGAAATATTTGTCATTACTCTAACCTTGGCTTCTGTTAAAGCGTTACGAATGCGGTCAGGTGTTTATACTGACCAGACGAGCCAATGCATAAAGAATTAAATACAAAAATCTGTGAAGAACTGAACTGAAAAAGAGAGAGAGAGTAGAGAGAGAAAGAGAAAAAGAGAGAGAGAGTGAAATAGAGAGACAGACAGTAAGAGAGAAAGAGTAAGAAAGAGAGAGAAAGAAAGTGAGAGAGAGAGAGAGCAAGAGACAGAGTAGAGAGAGAAAGAGAAAAGGGAGAAAGGGAGAGAGAAAGGGAGAGAGAGAGAGTAAAAGCGAGAGAGAGAGAAAGTGAGCGAGAGAGAGAGAGAGAGAGAGAGAGAGAGAGAGAGAGAGAGAGAGAGAGAGAGAGAGAGAGAGAGAAAGAGAGACAGTAAGAAAGAAAGTGAGAGAGAGAGAGAGAGCGCTCCCAGATAGCTAATTTAGGTCACTCAGAACATTTTCAGAACTTTTGGTTCCTACTAGAAACTGTGAAGTGGCTAATTTCCTCGGTGCTGAGAAAGTTGTGAAAGCTGAGAAAGTAAAGTTTATAAATGTAGTTAAACCCTTTTAGCTGATGAACATTTTAGCAATCGTTAGTTTGGGTCTAAGTGAGAACGTCGTGTGCTGGATTCCTACTAGAAACTTTTACGCTGCCAATCTTCTTGCTGCTGAGAGTTTTAAAGAAACGATAAGAAATGTAGCTACCAGGCAGCTGCACCATTTTTCGCTGTAGGAACGCTGACAAACTTTTTTTTTTTAATATAATATGTTATAAAATCCTCAATGAGAACTCTGCTGCAGCTGTAGATGAGCAGAACTTTGACGGATTTGCTAACCTTTTACCAGAAACATGTTTAAAGTAGACTTTATAAACCGTGTGACTTTGATGTTACACCATTACTAGCACGAATGTTAATAAATGTTTTGCCTAACTAAGAACATTTCTAAGTTTTAGAACATAACGTTAAATCCTGACGTGACATTACGAAGCTTTCTGATAACGTTGTTTATTAGCTGCTTTATTAAAGCCGCTGTGACTCTCGAGCTTTGCTTTGTTCGGCTGTTTCGGGACCATAAAAGAGCGATCAAAGCCTGTGCGCTGGGTTTGATTTATATTTTAGTGTAATTAAGCCTGGGGTGAGGGAGGGTCGGCACGCAGCCTTTACGGAAATCAGAGATAAAATATTAACCAGGAAGCTCAAAGTCTCACCTCTGATGCACACACACACACACACACACACACAAACACACGTCCATCACATTAACAGTCAGGTTTATGATGTTTTGTTCATGATGTCGGAAGGCATGAGATAAATTATCTATCTTTAACTATCTGTATATAAAAATGTATTTTTTTTTTATTTGATTTAACGATCTGCATATGATGAAAAAAATTTTTTGACAAATTGAATCTGTGGATTCTACAAAATTAACATTAAAGTTCACGTCATTGTTAATTCTTTTCTTTTAATTAAAATTGCGAACCATATCAGCTATGCAAATATAAACAGAACCCAAATCAATTTATTTTTAAATTCTATATATATATTTTATTTAATAACTTGCTTAATTTCTTTATGAGGTTAAATTATGATATTGGTATATTATTTTCTTTCTTTTAAATTTCATTTTGGTAAATTCCTACAGGTGTACTTGTCTTTATTTTATAATTGGACGAAATATTTACCCTCACAGGTATGAAGACATGCGCTGCTGCTACTGAAATGTCCTCTATTACAGTATTATTCATATTAAACACTGTGATGTATCGTATGATCAGTTATCAGCACAATCATACCGCATGGGAATGTATCTGGTTACTAGTCTACTCTGTCCTGTGTGCTTTCCTTCCATCAGGAAAAAAACGAATACCTAATCTAACACCCAGGCCTGCACCCCGGCCCTGGATCTCCTCATTCGAGGTTTGCTTTTGCTTCTAATCGCAGTCATTAAATTATTTCTCTGGATTCAATTAAACCAATTGAAGCCAGAGTGGCGTAATGGAGCCCAGATTGGAGGGTAAGATCAGAGAGAGGGAGCAGACGGGGGGGAAGAACTTCTACCAAGAGTAAGAAAATAAAATCGTAGATATTTTCCTCCACATGGTGTCAGTTAGACATGTTTAGTGCTTTCTATAGGTTTATACTGGAGTTAGGAAGCTAATATTCATAAGCAATGGAAGTCTATAGCCTTAGCATTGTGCTTCATTGTTTTTGACCAAACTTTTTTTCTTTGAAATTCAGTGTTTTTACTCTTAATCTCAAATACTGATGAGCTCTTCACACTAATAAATGTGAGGTGTTAAGAGCAGGAAGCAAAGCATCAACATCCTAACACACACACACACACACACACCGTTTATACCCTCATAAAACATGTGTTAATGACCTGATGGGTTGAATTAAGTGTGAAGAAAGCAGGAAGCATTAAAAAGATGCAGTTAAAAGGAGCAGGAGTGTTAAACACTCGTCCAGTTAGACTCTCCTAGCTCTAAATCTCAACAGGATCTCTGTTTGTTTTAATAAAAGGAGTGAGATATGATGTCATGTTGTGGCGTTGTAGCGTGCGACTTTAATGACAACTCTACCTTCTTAAGGTTCATTTATATACCCTAAATTATTTTTAAAGGTTTCCAGGTGAAAAAACATCATACTAAAGCTACAGTAGATGTGCTCGTGGGGTAACAACGAGAAAAAAGTAGTTTGTTAGCTTTATTTCTCCGAGTGTAGGACTTTACAAAGTTAGAACCATATCACTGAAATCATCCTTGTGTGGAAAACAATGAAAACCAAACAATAACAACAACAACAACACCACAACACAACACAACAACAGTCCTGATGAAATCCCACAGCGGTTCATGGAGAAGTTCTGCAGCAAATCAGCTTTTAAGTCACTAATGCTTTCACTGCCAGGGTGGAAACAGGTGGAAAAAGTTCATTCTCCCTAAAAACAGTACACTGAGGAAACCTGACTTTTGTGCTTCTCTCACTGTCTTTCAATCAAATAAGCCCCGCCCCCAAGATATAATACCATCAGTGTATTTTTTTTAATTAAGATATGATGGAATAGGAGGATTCTGATCTCATATGATCAATAAGTGATGATAATGTTAAGGGGATTTCCTGCTTGAGATCCTCAGCACACTGAGTCTTCAAAGAGAAATCAAAAACAGTGGAAAGTTTCTCCATTTAAACCTTTTTTCCCCTGGAACAGAGTGTAACAGAGGGATCATAAGAGTGTGTGAGCAGTGAAACCCTCTCTAAGCGCGTGTGTGAGCAGTGAAACCCTCTCTATAAGAGTGTGTGAGCAGTGAAACCCTCTCTGTAAGAGTGTGTGTGAGCAGTGAAACCCTCTCTGTAAGAGTGTGTGTGAGCAGTGAAACCCTCTCTGTAAGAGTGTGTGTGAGCAGTGAAACCCTCTGTAAGAGTGTGTGAGCAGTGAAACCCTCTCTGTAAGAGTGTGTGAGCAGTGAAACCCCTCTCTGTAAGCGTGTGTGTGAGCAGTGAAACCCTCTCTGTAAGAGTGTGTGTGAGCAGTGAAACCCTCTCTATAAGAGTGTGTGTGAGCAGTGAAACCCTCTCTATAAGAGTGTGTGAGCAGTGAAACCCTCTGTAAGAGTGTGTGAGCAGTGAAACCCTCTGTAAGAGTGTGTGAGCAGTGAAACCCTCTGTAAGCGTGTGTGTGAGCAGTGAAACCCTCTCTGTAAGCGTGTGTGTGAGCAGTGAAACCCTCTGTAAGAGTGTGTGAGCAGTGAAACCCTCTCTGTAAGCGTGTGTGTGAGCAGTGAAACCCTCTCTGTAAGTGTGTGTGAGCAGTGAAACCCTCTGTAAGCGTGTGTGTGAGCAGTGAAACCCTGCAGGCTGAGCAGTGAGATGGGAGTAGGAGTTGTTTACAGCACTGTACCTCCCTCTCCAGCTGCACTGGTCGCTGGAGTACTGCGCAAGTGCGCTCGCGCAAACGCACAGCAGCAGGAGCGCGCGCAGCACCTTCATCCTCATCCTCATGCTCATCCTCCTCCTCCTCAGCAGCCCAAACAACAAGAAGAAGAAGAAAAGTTTACTCTTCCGCTCTCAGAGACCCAAACTCCACACTCTCGGAAAAGCTCATCTCGTTCCCAGCGCGCGCGCGCCAGCAGCCCTGCACTCCTGCACTCCGGACACCGCGCGAGCTCCAGCGACCTACTGAGTGTGTGTGTGTGTGTGTGTGTGTGTGTGGAAAAAATATAAACCCTCCCACCTCCCGGTAAAACCACGCCCACACCACGCCTCCCGAAAGTCCCAAACAGCTTGGAGAAGAGCTTTATACTCTAATTAGTGCCCTAAAATAAAGAGCAGCTGTGTGTGTGTGTGTGTGTGTGTGTGTGTGTGTTGAAGCGGCTCCATAAACAGACATATCAGATTTAACTTGAGTTAAACATAACACACTCCATAATCTCCTTTCAAACATAGGCTACAAATAGATACAGTAAATATTACTTATTAACTAAATAAATAAACTCCTACCTACTTACCAATAACTAACTATATAAATAAATAAAATATGACACGATCAACTGGTATTAAATACCTTAAGTAAAGAGGTACATGGCTAAAAGTATGTGCACCCCTGACCATCACTCACACATATGTGGTTCTTCCCCAAAACTGTTCCCACAAAGTGCAAAGAACACAATTGTATAGAATGTCTCTGTGTGCTGTAGCATTACAGTTTCCCTTCACTGGAACTAAAGGGTCTATGCCAACCCTGTTCCAGCATGACAATGCCCCTGTGCACAAAGCGAGCTCCATGAAGACATGGTGTGTGAAGGTTGGAGTGGAAGAACTCGAGTGTCCTGCACAGAGCCCTGACCTCAACCCCACTGAACACCTTTGGGATGAACTGGAACTGGAGACTCCTTACCCAACATCAGCGCCTGATCTCACTAATGCTCTTGTAGCTGAATGAACACAAATCCCCACAGCCACGCTCCAACATCTAGTGGAAAGACTTCACAAGAAGAGTGGAGCTTATAGTGTATATGAAACAATACCTCCTGCCAGATTTTCTAAAAATACCATATTAATATTTTAAACATTAAATAAACAAAGAGAGACATTTGCTTTCAAATAAACTAGTAAATGAAAGAAATAATATAATTAATATATTTTCTAAATAAACAAATCTTTAGATTTATTGGCTGTTGGAAAAACACCATCAAGCTTTACGTAAACGTGGAGATGAACAGAGTGATTCATTCATGAAATTATACCTTATAGGCCAAAACAAGCATACATTAACTAACTACCTACCTAACTAACTAGCTAAATAATTAGATAAATACATAAATAAAAATAGTGTAATGAATGAAATGAATAGTTGCTTAATTTTGTAAATATATGAAACAATAAATACCCAATACTCATCTGTCTGGATTTTCTAAAATACAATAATAAAATATATTTATTATAAATATAGTATTTACTACTAAATTACAAAGTAAACAAATATAGGATTATTAATGAATTAATTAGAGTAAATTAGTTATTACGGTATATCTATTGGCTCCTATAAAAGATCAAACTTTAAATTAATTAACAAATACTTTCTAGACATAAGCAAGCAAACAAGCAAATGTAAGTAAGTAAGTAAGTAAGTAAATAAATAAATAAATAAGTACACTTGTGTACGTGGAGAAAAAAAGAAGTTCTACATGTGATGAAAAGCTTCAGGCTGAACCCGATCAGGACTCGAGTTTTAGCTCCGATTCGAGTCTCTGGGTCTGAACATCCTCACGGTTATTGGAGAGCGGATTTGGGCTGTTTCCATGTTTTAATTCGATAACCCGACACACACTCGCACTCTGTCTCTCAGAGTGTGTGTGTGTGTGTGTTTGTGTGTGTGTGTGTTTGTGTGTTAGAGAAATCGGGAGCAGGTGGCGCTGCATGTTTCCCGTGAGAAAATGGCGCAAAGAGCAGCGACGTAACCGAGTCGCCACATTCCACCACATGACACAATTTAGTGAAATGCTGCAAAGAGCAAACACAACACACACACACACACACACACACACACACACACACACACACACACTAACCTATGCATTATATTATGATTATAATAATATTAAAATATTTCTGTTAGTGATAATATTGCAGTTTAATTAACACTGCAAAGAACAAGCAGCTTCCTAATTTCTCCACATTCTGAACACACACACACACACACACACTCACACACACACTCACACACACACTCACACACACACTCACACACACACACATGAACACACACTCATTTTTGTTCTTTAAATGCATTATTTAAATGTGTCTAAAAAATTAACACTAGAAAATATGCACTGCAAATAGAGCCTTTACATTTCTCACTAACAAATATCTTAAATAAATATTGCATCAACACACACCTACACACACAAACACACACACAGAAGTAATTCCTGTTCACAAATAGATCATAAAAACTTAAGTAACTTTATTAAGAGCACCAACAGCACCACAAGTGCTGATATTTGAATAAAAAATGAATAAATAAAACATTTGAGTAAATAAAATGAAAATGAAAAGGGATAAAAACATCAGAGTAATTCTCCATACTGATTTAAGTAGACAGACTCCCTGAATTCTCCCCTCCTACACACACACACACACACACACACACACACACACACACACACACACACACACGCAGGGAGGAACGTGGCTGCTGACCTCAGATAATGCCTTAACACAACACACACATTCCTCTGTCTGCCTCCTGCCCATGAAGGCCACACTCCTGTCTTTCAACACTCTGTAACACTAACACACACACACACACACACACACACACACACAAACACAGATAACAGGATGAATGAGTGTTTTGAGGTTTAGAGAAAAGTAAACAATAAAAGCACGCTGACCAATCAGAGCTGCTCTCTAATCGCTGCACTTATCAGCTACATACAGTAACACTGAGCACACACACACACACACACACACACACGAACATGTCCCATTTCCCTCTCTCTTCTCTCCAACTCTTTTCCTTTTGTCTGTGGTTCAGTCTTCATGTGTCACATCTTCACTTGTTCTTTCTCTCCGTTATCTGTCCATCAGTCAGTTGAAGTGATAGTAGTCCACTCCCTCCGTTAAACAGAGAGAGAGCAGAGTCTCCTCTAACACGCCGCCGGTCATATCCTACAGAGAGAGAGAGACAGAGAGTGACTCTGTGTGTGTGTGAGAGAGAGTGTGTGTGTGTGTGTGTGTGTGTGTGTGGTTTAGTAATTGGTCGCACAGGAACCTCATTAAGATAAGGAAGAAACAAGCATCACTTACAGTCACTCTGAAACAACACTGTGTGTGTGAATGTTTTAATTAGTTTGTAAGGTCCTCATAATGAGTAGAATACATGACAAGTGTGTGTGTGTGTGTGTGAATGTTTTAATTAGTTTGTAAGGTCCTCATAATGAGTAGAATACATGACGTGTGTGTGTGTGAATGTTTTAATTATTTTGTAAGGTCCTCATAATGAGTAGAATACCTGACCTGTGTATGTGTGTGTGTGTTTGTGGGGTCCTCATAATTATTAATGCGTGCGTGTGTGTGTGTATATGTGTCCCTCTGTGAGGTCCTCATAATTATCCAAATACCTGATGTGTGTGTGTGTGTGTGTGTGTGTTTGGGGGTTTGTGTGTGTGTGTGTGTGTTTGGGGGGAGGGGAGGGGGGGTAGGCATTCATTTGTAGCGTAGTCATCAGTGAAAACTTTATGCCTTTTATGACTTTATTTCCTGTCTGTCCAGACGATCTGTCTCTCCAACCTAACTGTAATAATGCCATTATAATGTAGTCTAGAGACCTGCAGGGGGAAACAACACGGCTGATAACTAACACACAGACCGATGCATGCACACACACACACACACACACACACACACACACACACACACACACACACACACACGGTACTCACCAGTTTTACACACACTATAAATGGAGGTGATGAGTCTCTGTAGTGCAGCACAGGGACTCTGGGTTTGGGACGTTCCTGTAAGGGGGGAAAAAAAAACAAACAAAAAAAAACACGTGTATGTTTTAAGGCTTTTCTGAAGACCGAATTTCCCCATAATGTTAGAAAGTTTTATATATATATATATATATATATTTTTTTTTTTTTCTAAAGTTAGCATTATTTAGCTACAATAATAAAACAATAACACAACAGACAAATCTGTCAATAGACAGAACTTACAAAGATAGAATTAAGTGTGTGTGATGTTACCTTTGATTCCTCATATGTGTAGAAGCCCTTTTTAATTTTGTTCTCGTCTACATCACAGAATGCTTTCACCTGCCACACACACACACACACACACACACACACACACACACACGTCAGGCATTTCGATAACTATGAGGAACTCACAAAAGGACACATACACACACATACACACACACACACACAGATTAATACAGATCTTCCAGATTTGTAAGCAGATGAACTCATCTGTGTGTGTGTGTGTGTGTGTGTGTGAGACATTCTATTCCAAAGTCTATGAAACACAGTAACAGCTGCCATAGTAATGAGTGAAAATAAACACTGAAACTATTGCACACACTAGCAACAAACTGAAAACACTCACTTTAACTAGCTAAAGTGACAGATCACAGAACACTACATCGGTTTCAAAGTAGAAAACAGTGTCGTTGTAACAGTGGCTGTTTCTCAGCATGAACAACGGACGTACATTCGCAGAACAAGAAAAGTTGTTAACAAACCCACAAACTGAGGAGGATTCTGCTTACTTGCCCTTAATGCTAGCAGCTTCCAGATTCACGCGCTGCAAACTTGCCGTAGCCGTACTAATCCACGCTTACGTTCCACTAACGAGCTCCTAGTTAACACAGGAGGTTATTGCTAGCTAGCTAGCAAATTTAGCTGAACAGAGACTCCTCCAGACAAAAACTTAAACCCAATTCCACTTCGTTCATCAGCTTTTGTATCAGTTTAGTTGAAATAAAATAACGCACTAGTAAGCATCAAGTCAATCCAGGTGTGTGTGTCGTCAGGATATTACAGCGTTGTCACATGTGGGCGTGGCCTGTCCACCATTATCGCCGTTCCAGCTAAAAATAACTTTAGCCTGCTATTGTATAATATTTTTTTACACATCACTGTGTTACGTTCATATGAAACGTATTTCATTTAAGGAATAAAACACTGGGTGTGTTGCTGTTACGGTAAAATAAGGAGTGACGTGGTGGTGTGATGATGCGGAGTTACTGTCACCATACCAAAACTGATTGTTTTCCTAAAACAGCATGTCCCCAAGTGTGTTATTCCTCTTATACCGTATCAAGTTGCTAATGATTACAGTTAATCTTTAATTCAAAAGCAACACATGGTACTTTTAATCCATTTACAGTTACATTTAATGTTATACTATAAACACTCGTTCCCTCACCAGCCTCTCTTTTTTTCTCTCTTGCAAAGTAAATATTAAAAAAAAACGTATTTATTAAAAATACATTTCTGTGGAGCGCTGTACCTGTCCCTGTCCCAGTGAATGAGCTGTTGCTATAGAAACGATAGCTTATTAAAACGTATTAATACAAATCTGCACTCGTTTACAGCTATTGTCTCATACCTTCTTCTGATTGGTGGATGTCAGGCTGCGGTACAGTTTCCGTCCCTGTTTCCCAGCATTCCATATGGTGAATGAATCCCATTGTCCGAGCACTCTCTCCTCCAAGAAGTGCACTCGGAGGTTCCAGATGGTTTCCCTGCACATAAACCAGAGCTACCAGCTACTCCCAAAGTTCAACACAACGACCTTTACTGAATCAGGGGTCAGCACACTGCAGCTCGACAGCAGAAAAGGAGTGAAAAGTAAATCAGACATTACAATTGTGACTGTATGATAGCTTATCTCCTAGATAACGTTTTCCTTCCTTCTCTGATTAACAGTCACGTTCGCGTTTGTCGACTGCCAGAAGTCGTTCACGCTGTTGCACTTAACACGAAGTTTTCACCGAAGCTAGCGTTCACACTACTATTATCGTGGATAGTATAAAAACACAGTTTACAAACGTGACTTAGATTGCTAATGTGATGTCATCCGACAAACAGGGTACAGTGTAAGTCAAAGTTTGGTACAAGATCTTAAAAAAATAGCTGTTTTTTTATTTTTATTTTAAAATCTTGCTAGTCATATTTGTGTTTGCAGGTTGTCAGAGTGTGTTTTGAGTTTTTATGTGCATTTTTACGCTGATTTAAGTGAAGACTTGTGATTATTTACATGGACTTTTTAAAAAAAAAAATGCAATATTATAACTATATTGTAAACTGTGATACAATGTTAAGTAATGTAATGTGATATTAGCAAGGAACCTGATGCTCAAGCGTTACGCTAACTCTTCTTATACAACAGGAATTTGACGTATAGCTAAATGTATAGCTATAAATGAATCCCAGTCAGAAACCGACCCCAGACACACAACAAGACACAAAGAGGAGTCAGGGAGGAAGAAGGAGAAAAGGAAATGAAGGACAGAAGGAAAAGGAGGATCTCTCTTTCAGGTTATTTAAAGAAACGCACTACTTCCTTTACGCAAGTCTTTGAACTGAGAGAGTCATTAAACCTTGGAACAGAGCGCAATAAGACTATACAAGCACGCACACACACACACACACACATCATGGGAGGGCATTTTTAACACTTGACCTCTAAATGCCACAGATTCAGCACGCAGGAGTGAAGATGCCGCTCATGCCAAGAAGATTCCTGGTATTCCCAAAGATTCCACATTGTTAGAATTCCTCACAGCTGATTATGGTTTATGATCTCAATACACAAAAATGTGTTTCTGGCTCAAAGTTTCTGCTTAATGGGAAAAAAAAAGACGCCAGAAGATAACAATATTATTTTTAGCCGTTTTAAATTTTGCATTTAAAGCAAAACATTTATATTTTTGAGGATGAAAATTGTAAAAAATACATTTGAAATATTTTATTATCTGTATTATTTACAGAAATATATTTTTAAATTAATAATAAATCGAAATAATATGATAGATTTTAATTTCATTTTACACAAAGCATATTAATGTTGATAAATTTGTCTCTGGAAATCAGAATTTGGACCACTAACATTTTTCGTCATCCCCTTTCCGTACAATCAGGATATTTTGTGTAGAAAACTGTGAGTAAGAAGTTCTTCAGCTTGTGTGTGTGTGTGTGTGTGTGTGAGTTTGTACTGCGATTGGCTCATGGATCACATTAAAAGCTCATTGTTTTTGTTTTTTTTTCTTTTTCTAAATTAGGAAGCTTAGAAGGTAGCTGTCTATTTGAACTGAAATATTACCCAAAAAAGGAACCGATGACAATACTGTAATATATTACAATATCGTACACACACACACACACACACACACACACACACACACACAGGCTAAACTGAAGCCTGATCATTGGTTTCCTTTTGGTTTTTTTTGTTTCTTATTGTATTCTTACTGATTTCATTGTAATTAATTTGTTGCAAGATCATGAAAGGAAGCATATGGTATCAGTTAGAGCTAATCATCTCCAGAGAAACACATGTTTTATGCTCTCTATGTGGCCACACACATACACACACACACAGAGAGAGAGAGAGAGAATAATACAATTGATTGTGAAAGTGTTCATTTCTGTCCAGCATCAGTGAGTCATCATGGAGAACCTTTTATTTTTACTTTCCCCTCATTCACTCTCTCATACACACCCACACACACACACACACACACACACACACACACACACACACACACACACACATATGTGGGTACAAGGATAGTGTTTCAGATTCTGAAACTCAGGCTTACTGTGGCTAATTGAAAATCGGTGTGAAAATCTCACTGTTTTCCCAACACGAGAAATTCAGAGAAAGAGAGCGAGAGAGAGACACAGAGAGTGAGAGAGTGAGAGAGTGAGAGAGAGAGAGACACAGAGAGAGAGAGAGTGAATGAGAGCGAGAGAGAGATACACATGCAGAGAAGGAGAAGATGAGTAACACGGTGTTATATAAAACGAATAAATGGAAACTATATACAGTCCATTTCAGAGACAATCATCTGTAAGGAGATGTTTATGTAACATGTATGGAAGGAGTCTCCAGTGTCAGCGCTTTGTAAGAGTCAGAGGAAAAGCTGTAAGTGTAGCTAATGTTAGTGATATGAGGGATAACTTTGTGATGTTAAGTGTTTAGGTTTAACCTACTGTCTGTTGACTGGTCTATATTAAATACTACTACAATCTCACTGAACGATACAGAAGTGGTGTTTTATTTCCTGCTGATGTGACGTCATACTCTGAACTTGGGGTTGAGGAGATCATTCTGAGTAGCACCTCAAAGATGTTTGTGTTGTTTTTCCAAGTCAGAGGTTGGAAGTTCCAGGTTGGGAGCTTTAGCTGAAAACAGCACTATTAACTTGATGACTTGTCCACCACAGCGCAATCCGAGCACAGAGCTGAGCAGTTGAGGGTTAGAGGCCTTGTCTGAGGGGCACACAGCGGCTGTCCTGGGATTTGAATTCACAACCTTCCAGTTGACAAGCGTCAGACATTCCCTGAGGAGGGACCCTGAACCTTTTCCAGTCGAGGTCATGGCTAAGGTTTTAAATGTCTCCTTGTGATGGCATTTGGTCTTAGTGTCAAGCTCCATTTAGCTCTGTGTGTGTGTTGTGTGTACTTACTCTAGTACAGAGTGTGTTGCCGCATGCTCGTGGTAGCGGTAAATCAGCAGACACTCGTCCACTCGGATCACGCCCCCTCCCTGGCGAAGACTCTGGTAGAACCACAGCAAATCCTCCGGAACCCCCTGAGGGAGGGAGAGAGTGGGAGGTGCTTGAGCAAGGAAAAATAAGCTCTGATTGGTTGATATAACGTCACTCTCGAGGGCGTTTGCATTGAGAATTCGATACGGTTGGTCACGTGTGAAGCTGTTTTCGGACTCGGGGGCAGTCTAGAAAACCAGCAGTCTGGGGTTTTGCTGTAACCGATCTCAGGCGCGACTGCACTGTGGATGAAAGTGATCAGTTCCCAGGGGGTGGGGCATCGAATAATGCGACTTATATTGAAGTGAAATGAAGGAAAACACTTTCCTTCACCAGAATCTGGCTGCTTCATGGGCAGGTTTATCTCTCCAGAGGGAAGTGCATGCCGAGCTGTGCTGGCGAAACGCAGGTGTAATGTAATTTAATTTCCCGTGTACAACGGGTAAAAGCCACCGAAAACACCCCTCAACTTGCAATTTTAACTCATTAACGTGGAGTAGTCTTCTCAGCTACCAGTTCCTTCCCCGTTAACAGAGTGACGTCGATTCAGCATGGCCGCTCTCACTGTGAACAGTGTAAAGTTCCACTTCTCTACTTTTAAATGAGTTTATAGCAGCACTTGCTTTAGATCAGTGAATATACAGACACAGCACTTGGTTAAATCTGTAACCCTAATCATACTAATCACTGCTTTAAGAAGGTTATTATCAACGTTAGAGCTATCACTAATGTTAGCCAGCTAGCCTTTTGCTAATGCTACTTGCTATTTCAGTCCAAAATGCTGCATGAATGTTTGTAGGTCACTACAGTAGAAAAGAACCAGCAGCTACTCAGGCCTGTGACTGTAAAACTGCAGTTAAAGTAGCTTTTTATGAGCTTTACACGCTCTGACAGAGTAAACAACAGACTCACGTTCGTGGAGGCGTCCATGTTTGTTTTTGTTTTGTTTTTTTTCCCCACTTTGCACGTCAAATTTCGTAATTGTCATTACCACTTACAATGCACCATGAACGCAGCATTACTATACTGAAGCAGAGGTGCCATTACTAACAAGACATGTTTTGGGATACATTTAATTTGTTTTTTTTTTTTTAAAAAAAAGATCTAATTCCAAGTAATGTCCTAATGTTCCTGTTTCAACATGTTTTAACCCGATGATAAATGATTTCCTGCTTGAGTTGGAGGTATAAAAAGGTCTTTTTCACTCATTGTACTGCTGTAATCAAGGATTGGCTTCAGGATACAGATGCTATCTGACTGCTGTGTCTTGCACTGATTTCACTGAGGCTTGACTGGGACCAAACATTCAACAATGTGACTGGCCACCACCCAGAGATTACTGCATATCATTTGCCTTCAGCTGAGAAAGTCTGCTTCGCACCCATTTGTTCACCTGCGCTTGAGGATGAAAGATGCTTTGGTTTGCTGGTATTTGCAATGAGCTCACCATCCTGGTGCCTGAAAGTGGGGCGTCTTGTGAACACCTACGTCATTTGCATGGAGTATTTTGTGGTTTGGATGAAATTCTACAGTGTGCAATGTTGAGACTCACTCCCAACAAGCCCAGATCCGATCCTGCGTCGGAACGAAAGTATTCAACCCTCAGACTCACCTTGCCTCCTTCATCAAAAGCTCCGACTTTCTGGAACCAATGGCGCGAGCAGAACCATGTTGGCATGACGACCGTTGGTCCGTGAGAGGTGTAGACCTGAAATGTGACACGAGCCTGCATATAGTCATATTATTACACACACACACACGAAATACCCTCCAGATACACAGGGCTTTCGTAAGGTACGGGGCGATGACTAATTCTCCAAGTCATAAAATATCCATAGCTAATATTTTTCAGATGAATGCTGACCACTGTGCAATTCAGCTTATTATAGGCATACGGTATATCATATTTCTCACTGTGTGTGTGTGTGTGTGTGTCTACAGAGGTTTTAAACCAAATGTCCCCAGAAACGAAATAAAGTTTAATAAAACCTGCAGATGTGAGTGATGGTTCCAGCACAGTATGACACAGCGGTACACCAGAGGTTTAAGCGTCTCGCTACTGAACGAGTCAAAGTGGAGCTTTAAATTCAAAGTCGAAGGAATGCGTTGGCTGCGGTTGCGGTTTCATTAACGTAGCACAGTTTTGAAACTTCTGATGGGTGAAAGCTGCTGACCTCTGGAAGCCCTGCATGTGTGCGTGTGTGTGTGTGCGTGTGTGTGTGTGTGTGTGTGTGTGTGTGTGTGTGTGGAGGGTGGAGGGATGGAATGGCGGAATGTGCACACACACACCCTATTGAAATCCGACGCTGTTTTTAATCAGAAAGAGACAGAGTTAAAATGTTGTGAGGATTCATGTCATCGGACAAAAATAAATCTATCGATGTCCATGTGAGCAAACCTCTGAGACTCTGCGTAGAGCTGGAGTCCAGGCAAAACAAGGGACGGGGGGGTTAATCAGGAACGGGACTAAGACGGAGACGGAGAACGTGACAAAAGGACAACAATTTCTGCAGCTCTCCACCTAAATGTCAGAGCGGCTAATTCCTCAGATTCAGTGGTCTGAGGAAACCAAAACTGAACTCTTTGGCACAAATGCCAAGCATTACATCCGGAGGAAACCAGACGCTTGGACAATTCCCAGAGATTTTTTATTTTTTATTTTTGCAGCAGCAGCAACTGGGAAGTTTGTCAAAATCACAGGAAAGATGTACGAAGTACTGAGAAAAACCTGAAGAAGAGCGCTCAGGAATGCAGCGTAGGAGGCTCAAATATTTACCTTCTAACCAGACAATGACCCGAAACACAGCCAAGACAAAGTGGGAGTGGCTTCAGGACAAGTGTTTGAATGTCCTTGAGTGGCCTTGAGCCTGACCTTGAAATTCACTGAACACCTCTGCAGAGACCTGTAATTACTGGTACAGAGACGCTCCTCATCCAACCTGACAGAGCTTATGAGATTCAGCAGACAGGAATAGGAAAAGATCCATAAATCCAGATGTGTTCCAGATGTAGCGTCAAACCCTAAAACTTAAAGCTGTAATCAACTGCCAGGGGGCTTCAACAAAACGTTTTGTTGTTGGGTTTTTTCATGTTTTAATAAATAGATAAATAAATAAACAAGTCATTATTATTATTATCATTAAAATTATTTCCTAATTCAAAAATTTCTAAAATGAATTTTTTTAAAAAAACTTAAAATTTAAAATAATAATAATAACGATTATTTCATAAGTTATCATTAGCATTATTATTTAAAAATTCGACACTGATATAATATACGCTACGTTATAAGAAGAATTGAACATATTACGGCTGCACTTTAATATTCACTCTCTCCGGAATAATCCTTGAAAATGTTTCTGCTTGCTGCAAGCTGTGTCATGTGGCTGTTTTTGTTTCTGATGATCAGAACTGTGGCCTAAATTTTGACCTGGATTCCAGTCATGCTGCTGCTCTTGTCAAACGCTACATTCATACGCCACGTTTAACGAAGCGTGTGAGAGACTCTTCATAGAGAAATCCTTTATTAAGTGACTCGGAACCCAGCAGCTGTTTGCAGAATCTCTGAGTTATCTATACGAGAGCGAGAGCGGCTCCTGACACAATCTGAACACTGTATTCTCTTATTCTCCACACACACACACACACACACACACACGCACGCACACACACACACACACACACACACAAGCCCCGCCCCTTTCTGTCTGTCTGTCCCAGCTTCCAAAGTTAAAAATGAAAACAACTCTTTTTAATGTTTTCAAATTATCTAAATACAAAACAATAAAACACACACACACACACGCACACACACACACACACACACACACACACAAGTCTGGGGGGGTTCCACTGATCTACAGTCCCCTCTGAACCAGATTCTTCTGCTGTGTGTGTGTGTGTGTGTGTGCGCGCGTGCGTGCGTGTCTGTGTGCGTGTGTGTGTGTGTGTGTGTGTGTGTGTGTGTGTGTGTGTGTGTGTGGAAACAGCAGTCTCCAGGTACACATCCTGTTTCCAGTGACCTTTGACTCCATGGCACGCGACCTCTCAAACCATACCATGACGCACCCTTTTCCTGACACACACACACACACACACACACACACACACACACAAAGCTTTAGCACACATCCTGACGCAAACACGCCCAAATATGGCAAAGGAAGATGAAAGGTGACCATCACCACTTCCTGAAGATAAATAGCTATAAATCACACAACACCCACGCAACGATCACAGTGAAAGAGTGTGTGTGTGTGTGTGTTCAAAAATCCACAAAGTTTTTTTTCCTATTTTTTTGAGAGTCCTGGCAGCTTTTTTTTTTTTTTTTTTCCTCATTATTAGGGTGCGCTTTTCGTTGTCATGGCAATAATTCAGTGGATTGTTGAAGTTTTTCTTCTTTACCTCAGTATTTGTTATTCTATAAAACTATTTCAATTAAAAAGTTTTTGTGGACATCAAATTTATCTGATGGCAGTAGTCTTTGTGTGTGTGTGTGTGTGTGTGTGTGTGTGTGTGTGTGTGTGTGTTTTACCTGCGTAAGTAGCTGCTCTGGACTGAGTGTGTTGATCCACCTGGTGTAGCGCTCAGTGGAACCTTCTGGAATACGCCTCACCTGACACCCAACAATCTACAACACACAAGAACGACGTCTTTGCCTCACACTTTCCATTTTTTTTTCTTGCACAGTTTTGTCCTGGTGTCAAAATTCAAACTAACCTGAGGTAAAAGGTCAAACTAACCCTTAATTGCTAAAATTCATCAGCAGACACAATCTTCCTTTACGGATGAGGCTAATTCAGCTAGCTAGCTATTTACCGCGAGACATAAGCAAGACTCCTAGCTACACAGACCTTCCGTATTATATTCTAACTGTTTTTTAGTTAAATTAAAAGACCTGAAAGCTCAAGTGGTTTATCACAACACCACTTTATACACAACACACAGTATGCTGAATGTATCCATGCTGTATGTTCTACAACTTTACACTTCGGTGGGTGTAAATAGTAAACAACTCGCATCAAAATACTGGAACATTATTCCATTTTTTAGGTTCCCAAAAAAAAAATTGCTCCGTTTACACTCTTTTAACTCTACAGTGTTCTTTAGTTTGGACTCTTAAAGTTTCTAAATAGACCTCTAAAGAGTGTTTAGGAATGGTTCCAAGCAGAACCCTTAACTATTCAACCATCACCACTGAAGAGCCTTTGAGAAACTCATTTTTTCTAAGAGGGTACGCTGATACATCTTCCATATTCGTGTAGGTTCAACACAATTATTAACATTAAACACACTCTTGTAAAATACAGAGTTCTTCAGTTTGGGCTCTTAAAGGTTCTATATAGACTTTTTAGAAAAGGCTCCAAGTAGAACAGAAGGAAAAGACCACTGAGGAACCTTTGAGGAACCCTTATTCCTTATTTAAGAGTGTATACTTCCATATGTGTGTAGGATCAACACCACTTTTATTCGTTCTCTGTTCTTGTGTTCTTCGGTATCAGAACGGAACTTGTGTACCGGAGGATAACAAGAAGGCAGTTTAAGGAACATTCGTCGTTCCTCTCTCTTCATGCTGCTTTTCTCTTAATGGATGGAATTATAGCTGGAGGTGGTAATGAGCACCATAAAAAACCCCAAACCACAGAAAGTTCCCCAGATTCCAGACCCTGTACAGCACCGAGGGGTTTTCACCAAGCCGCACTGCTGACGCGGCAGGGATGTGGACACACACACACACACACACACACACACACACACACACACGAAGAGAAGTTAAGTTTAGCTCAACTTAAACCTAATGAACTTCCGCTAACATCAGAGTGCTCACAGGTGTTAATCATTAACACACCACAAGCTAACTCTTCAGAACTGATGAGAAAAATTCCAAGCAGTTCGCTAGAAGTATAAAAAGGATTCTTCTGAAGAGCTTTGCACAGCTAAAGGTTCTTGGCTCCTACAGTGCTTATATCTGACATGCTGTCCGAGAGAAAAACCCTCAAACTCAGAACTTCCATGTAGATGGAATTTTCTTTTTTAAAGTCGACTTTTTTTTTTTTTTTTTTAAATGCTTTGCTTTAACTTATCATTGATACTTTGACCCACCCATCCATCCATCCATCCATCCATCCGTCAATCCATCCACCTGTCAGTCTCTCCACCCATCCATTCACCCATCCATTCACCCATCCATTAAGCCATTCATCCATTCATCTATCCATCCATCTATACATCCATCAATCCATCCATCCTCCCACCTATCCAGTGATGTAGTCAGGGATTTGGATTTAACTTGACTTGGACTCGTCTATCTACGATGTGATGACTCCAGATGAGTTACATCTGTCTCACTCTCCAGCAGTGATATTTCCACGTGTGTATATGAGCAAACTCACGGTATCGGGGTTCAGGACAGCAGCTTCATACTGCAGTCTCACTCTCTGGGGCATCATGACATCATCCTGAAAAACATACACAAACACACAAAATCAGACGTGTCTTATACTAACGTGTATTTTACACGTTTACTCTATAGCCATCTAGAAGAGCTGCGGAGTAAATGTGTAAAGTATGCGTTAGTGATTTGTTCAGTTGTAACACTAACGCTGTGTTTAACACTGATACCTCTATTTTTCATTTAAATAGAAGAGAGGAAGTCCCTACCTCTTATGTCGGTTACATTGTTGTATATTTATTCTGCAAAGATAGTTCAGCATCGCTGCTTTTTACATCACATCGTACCCACTCTTGTGGTATTCATGATCTTGGAAATTTATTAGAAAGCTTGAAGTTCATGACTTTTTTTCCAAGATGGCGTGACCCATTCAAATTCTGTTAACGGTTGACACTAAGCGTAGTTACAGGGTAACTTTAGCTATCAGTGATTTATATGTGATTTAACAGCTACATATGCACTGAGGTTCATCAACAATATTCCAAATAAATCTCTTAACAGAATGATTCTACTAGCAAAACTCTCTCTTTTCCTCTAAATATATCTTACGAACTTCAGCTCCACAGTTTTTGCCTGAATGTTGAGTAAACCTGTAACTTGAAGTCACTAGGATCAGCAACCACCAGCAGTTAAATACAGGGAGCGTGTGTGTGTGTGTGTTGTCTGGGAGCTGTTAAAGAGGTCAGAGGTCATGACTTTTGCTTGTTCACTTAAAGCCCAGACACTTAAAACAACAAATGAATAAGGCTCAGCCAAAACATGCACACAACCCTACTTTCGACATCTGCTTCTGCACATCAGCTGCTCTGTGACTCACTTTCACAGATACACACCATTTTTTTCCACAATCTCTCTCTCTCTCTCACACACACACACACACACACACACAGAAAGAGGAAGAGAAAGGGAAAAAAACAAAATATGAAGTCATTATATGCTATTAAAAAAGCAAACAGAAAAATTGGAAAAGAACAGCATAATCCCCCAAATAAAAAATGAATATAATTATAGTTGTTTCAGCAATAAATCACCGTCTTCAACCACTGATCCCCCAGATACCCATAAACACTGTCATAAGCATGATCCTGCCTAAGACCCATGAAAATACATATGCTATTATAAATGTGCATCCAGTGATTCCTGCCCTGACATCTGGTTCCTGCTTGTGCTCACCACACACACAATAAAAAGTTCAGCAGCACTAAAACATTCTTGCCTCATTGGGAGATTTGGCCTAAAGACAAACAACTGAAAGATGAACAACACTTTGCCCAATGACCAGAACCGTTTAGCTAACGGTGAAAACAAACTGCGTATCCATGTGCACTGCACAAAAAGGTCAAATAAGGATTCATTCATCAAACCAAAACAATATCCCTTCCGTAATACTAGGCTCAAGGCCCCTGATGTCTGAAGGGACTGCTGGTACTACTGAAGGTCACAGGTTCATTAACTGAACACTTGCAGAGGGTCCGTCAGTAGGGAGGAGTCACCTAGCTGATAGACCTCCAGACAAAAGATGCACAGTATCCCTTCACACGATTGACATAAAGACAACGCAGAAGGAACCACTCGTATTTTTAAACATCCCGAGAAAAAATTAAAAAATGCTATCCAGAGTCGTAGAATATATTTTACATGCAATATGAGGACAAAACACCACATCTCACAGCTCAAACATGGCCAATGACTTCGTGTCGAGGGGGCAAACATGATGTGCTACATGGTCTTAAACTCCTTCACTTTACTTACTCTGGATTACTGATCATAACTAGCTGACTAGCTCACCATATGTTATGATACTATGTTAGCTACCATTTTTAAACCTAGCCAGTTACATCCTCTTGGTGTTGGCACTTTTCTTTACCTGGTGTGTTTAGCTAGTTAATGTATCCTTTGTCTGTTCCTGCAATGGTTTTTACTGATCTGTAGATGGCCTGGTAAAGCAAAGGGGAATACCCATGTTGTCTGTTTGGATATTCCCTAATGGAAAGTCCATATTTTACATCTGCCTCCCCAATGGGTATTTCAGAAATTCGCTGACAGTGACCGTTACATTTTCTTACAACCTGATCCAACAGTCCAACAGACCTGACCTCAGTTCTTGCACTCAGAGATGCCACTCCAGGGCTCTGGGTTTGCGTACCCCCATCCATTCAGCCACCCTGTGCTTCCCAGTACGAGAAGAAGAGGAGGGCTGGTGGATATCAGATCTACGTCCAATGACATTCCAACCACAAGGTCTAGAAAGAGCTTTGTTACTGTTCTGACCACTGATCACAGCTTGGTCAATCAATGAGCATGGTCACTGATTACAGCTTTTCTAAAGGGCTTGAAACTGGAAACTGTCATAAAAAGAAAACGTTCTGCTGTAGAGTTTTACATAGAACTATTAAGGTTCCCCAATGAGGAACAAACCAAAAGACTTTACCATCAAGAAGGTGAAAACTCAGCAGTTCTAGATCAGTGATTCTCAATCCTAGTCCTGAAGAACCTCTACCCTGCACATTCTGGTGATTTCTCTAGATCCAACTCATCGTATTTAACTTATCAGCTAATTAACAAACCCGGACTAGGTTGAACTGCAAGTTTCTCAGGATTGAGAAACACTGTTCTAGATTTTTTAAAAAATGAAAGCATTTGGTGCATCCCATGTTGTGTTCCATACAAAAGTAAAATAAGACCTCACCAAAGCTCCCCAAGGAACCTAGCTCTGTTGCAAGTTCTCTAATAAAATGAGGTCAATTTTAGCACTCGGTTCAAGCTGTACAAAGAGCATCTCCATTTCTGAAGCTTGAGTTAGCAGTGAGCTGTTCACAAAATGTCCTTTTTGCTTTCTCAATCTACCATCAGCCCTTGACCTTCCATGAAAAACTGTCCTGCAAAAATTTCAGATTAAAATGCCAATCTGATGGTCTAGTAGGAAAATCTGACACTCTCGCTATGACAAAGCCCAGCTGGTGGTCAGAATATCCCACTGGAGAAATAAAACACTTGGCAACTCTGTTGGTAAAATATTTGGACACGCAGCAACAGGGCAGCAATCAGTTTTGTCAATAAACCAATTAGTCGACTGACGATGTAATGTTTTCATGGAGAAACCATGGTTTCAGGTGAGTGCCTGATGGTCATGTCATGCTGGAGAACGTTTCCTCCACAGGCTGGCCAAGAACATACTGCATCTGCTACTTAAACTTAAACTTGTTGGTTGGCTCCCGAGAGGCACTTTAGCAACCGTAAACTTGACCAAAAAGGTTGTGAATATTAAATGTGAGAACGTTTCTCTTCTCTCCAGCCCGAGCCTGGCAGCGTGGAACGTTGTGACTCATAGCTGGAGCAAATGGAGAGCTGGGTGAAGAGAAGCAGATGCAGCAGTGAGCTCTGTGTTACTCAATCTGTACGTCTTACTCAACCTCCGTACACACACACACACAAACACACACTCAGTTAGATACTTTCTAGTTTAGTAAATATACCTTCCTATAAAATTGTATCTACACTCTGGACAGAGTCGAGGGGTGCCAATACTTGCAGAATGACAAATGGACTACAATCAGTAACTGTACACATACAGTGAACTGTGGACCTGATAAAATGGCCAATGAGTGTAGAAACGTTTATATGTATTTCTCTCTCTCTCTCTCTCTCACTCTCTCTCTCTAAACATATCGGTTTGCTTCTCTCTTGGTATCTCCATCTAATTCTCTTCTTCTGTCTGTCCATCTCTCTGTCTTTTCTCTTCCATAGTCTGTCTCTCTGCCTCTCTCACACTCTATGGTTCTATCCCTGCATCTGTCTCCTTCTCTCCCTCTCTCTCTCTCTCTTTTCCTATATCTATCTGTCTTTCAGCCTGTCTCACTGAGTCAGTCTGTCTCTTTCTCTCTCTGTCTCTCATTTTCCCTCCCCATTTTTGATGCCTCACTCTTCCTCTCCCTGTATCTTATCTGTCTGTCTCTTTGTCTCCCAGGACCACTGTGGTTCTGCCTCTCTCTCTCTCTCTCTCTCTCTCTCTCTCCCTCTCTCTCCCTCTCTTTCCCCCTCCCCCAGTTTCTTGCTCTCCTTCACTCTCTCACACTCTGTCTCTATCGCCTCTCTGTCTTTATTTCAAACAAATCAGAGCTGAATTGTCAACAACTCTGGCCTTGTCAAGCTGACCTGAAGACAGACAGACAGACAGACAGACACACACACACACACACACACACACACACACACACGCACACACACACACACAGCCTGATTTCTGCATATGGGAAACAGTGTGTTTCCAGGTACATGGTGTTTCTCATGATCTTGTGTGTGTGTATGTGTGTGTGTTTTGGCTTTTGTGCCCTGGACAGGTTTCATATCTGTGTATCTCTCTCTCTCTCTCTCTCTCTCTCACACACACACACACACACACACACACACACACACACACACACAGACGCACCAAAGTAATGTATGATGTATGGTTTCTGGCATGTTTTTGAGAACTTGAAGTTGGCAGGCTTTAGTGTTTTTGTGTGTGTGTGTGTGTGTGTGTGTGTGTGTAGGACATCTGATGGATATCACAGTGATTCAAGCCATTTCTTTCCCAAGTGTCAGCACAAAACAGCCAGATATTTCCTACTGGCCTCCACACACACCTTAATCTTTTCTTTTTCTTCTGACAGATTTGTCAAACACTTAGTGAACTGCAAGAGACACCTGCTTCAGCACCACAACATCTTCACAAATCCACTGGATGTGTATACACACACACACACACACACACACACCACTCACCGCATCCTGGAAGCACAGATATCGTCCAGAGCTTTGAGCCACAGCTTTGTTTTTGGCAAATCCAACTGAGGACAGAAAGAGAGCCACACATTAGTGTTAAAGAACTAAAAGTGTGTGTGTGTGTGTGTGTGTGTGTGTGTGTGTGTGTGTGTGTGCGCTAATGCCAACACTATGTAGCATTATAACATTTATACTTTTCTTTCCCTGTAAATTATAGCTAGGTGATACGACGATATATCTGTATACTTTAGCTCATGCTAACCTTAGTGTTTATCCGTAACTAGCGCAATGTGAAACCTAGCAAATTAGTTCACTTTTTGAACAAATGCTTGCTTTTTTTTTTTTTTTTTTACTGCTTTTCCGCTGACATTTTTCTCGTGTTAAGTAATATTTCAGCCACAAGACCCAAGACAAGACTTTGAGATGTGGTTCCTATGATACTGACCATGTAATAGGCTGATGTTATGATGTCATAAAATGTAAGAGCCAATCATGTGTGTGAAAAACTAAACATTAGATAGCTATGTTTAAGAATCCTTGATCTAAACAAGACAAAAACAACAGCCTTCAAGTCATCAGTCATCATGGCACTGAGAAGGAAAGCACACTGCCTTGAACACACACACACACACACACACACACACACACACCTCCTCTTGGTCTGTCTGTATTATGGCCTGATATCACCATGGTAACGCCTCTCATCCTCAGCCTTTCTCTCCAGCTTTCAGCAATCCCTCTGGAGTTATCCTGAGAGAGAGAAATTTAGGAAGATTTAGAAAAAAAAATATTAACTCCAAATTATTCAATTCCAATCTACAATAAAATTCACAGTATGTCTAGCGGACACATATCACAGAGTTTAATGGTTTGATTAAAAAAAAAAAAAAAAAAAAAAAAAAACAGCTTCCGCTTGCGATAATAATAAAAAAGTAAATGTCTCAGACGCTGCTGCAGGAGTGCAGTCCGTATCTTCGAACTGTAAATACGTTGCTATATTTATATTACTAGCAAGATTTAAAATGACCATGAAGTCTGCGTACCGTACTGGCGTCGTCAAACACTGAGATCTCCAAAGTGCCCTGGAAGTCCTGATCTAAAACAGCCTGAAGACATTCATCCAGCCATTTAGCACCGTTATACACCGGTATGATCACCGACTGATGATGGAGAGAGAGTGAAAAACAAACAGTGGATTTAAAGAGAAAAGGCAGCAGAATATGGCTTTAGAATTTAACAATTTTACTATAACTAAGCTTATAGTAACATTTTAAAAATTCTAATAAATTTGCACTATAAGATGACGAACTGTGCCAGAGTAACTAACCACTTGAATGTTGCTGCTTTCTACCTTCTCACAGGCACCAACAGATTTCAGAGTAGCAATGGAAGACTCCAAAGAGGCATCACTGGACCTCAAAGAGGCATCAGTAGACCTCGAAGTGGCATCATTAGACCCCAAAGTGGCATCATTAGACCTCAAAGTGGCATCATTAGACTCCAAAGTGGCATCATTAGACCTCAAAGTGGCATCATTAGACTCCAAAGAGACATGGTTAGACCCCAAAGTAGCATCATTAGATCTCAAATAGGCATCAATAGACTCCAAAGCCACTCTGTCAGACCCCAAAGTGGCACTGTTACACCATAAAGTTGTGTTAGACCCCAAAGTGGCATCTGTAGACTGCAGACTAGCAACAGAAGACTCCATAGTGGCACCTTCTACCCCGAAAGTGGCGTTTTTATCCTCCAAAATGGCAGCTACAACAGAAGACTCCATCGTGGTAGCTTTAGACTCCACAGTGGCAACAAAAGCCTCTTCAGTGGCACCTGTAGCCCCCAGACTGGCAGCTGAAGATCCTACAGTGGCATGTTTCACCTCATTAGAGGCATTGCTGGACTCCATATTGACAGAGAGACGCTCCAGAGTGGCAGCTTTAGGCTCTGTAGTGAGGTCCTCGTGTTGAACCCTGAGGCACACCCTCTTTGCTCCACTCCATTCCTCCTCCAGTTCTCCTGGACACCTCTGAGGACTGCTCATCTGAGCAGCAGGAGACGCTACAATGACTTTATAAACTTAGAAAAGCAAAAATAAAGTCATGATATACTGTAGATGCACTTTTTGCTATTTGATCATGGGTTTAGTCTAGCTATACTGTACTCCATGTCATGCTGCCAGGCCCTTTCAGTTCTACACAAAAAGGTTTTTTTTCCTTTTTTGCCTGATCTGTTACATTTATATACTTTTGGGATGTAACGCGCAACCGACACTAAATGCTTTCACTTCCTAACATTCGCCTGGTTTTCTTTCTTTTATTTATTTATTCGCGATTCGGGAGCAACCTCGTGTAAAAACAGTCCCTTCACTTCCGCGTTCTGGACGAGCCGAGAGTTCTGATTGGGCAAGAGAACACGTGAGCGTGAATCTGATTGGATAAACCTGCTGTCAGTTTAAACACGTCAGTTGGAGCTGATAAACCAGGAAAATATAATAATTACCTATTTATATTATTCAATTCAATTCAATTCAATTTTATTTGTATAGAGCTTTTAACAATGGACATTGTCACAAAGCAGCTTTACAGAAATAAATGGATTAAAAATATATATATTACATATATATATATATATATATATATATATATATATATATATATATATATATATATATATATGTGGGTGTGTGTGTGTGTGTGTATATATATATATATATATATATATATATATATATATATATATATATATATATATATAGTAAATATGTGAATTAATTCCTATTATAATATAATATAATATAATATAATATAATATATTATAATGTTGTATTATATTATATTATATTATGAATTGATTTTTTTTTTTTGTTGTATTCTAGGAATTAATCATTTATTGAACTTAATGAATTAAATGTAATGAATTCATTAAATCTGCTGAACTGCTGGCACTGTGCTGTGTTCATCAGCTCATATCATTAATTAGATGAATGATTCTGGCCTCCAGCAGCAGTGGCACTAACACTGGCGTAGAGCTGGTGAGAGTTCAGTAGACTAACTGTTGTGAGCATTCCCAAAATCAGCTATGAAGAAATAAGTGTTATTTTTGTTAGTTCTCACAGTTATCACAATTATATTTAATAGTCTACTGCAATCTTAAGAATCTTAATCATGAATGTTTAAATTCTGTCTTACCAATCTAGCGAAATTAGGAAGGACTTTGTTTTGGTTTTATTTTATCTCCAGTAATGAGCAATGTTCTCTCTCTCTCTCTCTCTCTCAGTGTGGTTACCACTATCAGATTAGTTTGGTTAGCTAACATCTTGACTTCCATGTGCTACTCTAGATATTTTCAGTATGGCCTGTTGTATGCCATTTTATACGGTTTTTTGTCACTGTGATGCTCCATCAGTGAATAGTAACCTGATCTCTCTACGAGCTTGCATTTTGTCCTGTTACCCCGACCCTGCCACCTCAAATGGCAAAGTCCGCCCCTGATTATAAGGCATCAGAGGTTAAGAACTTAACACAAGTGGGATGCACCATTAAAACACTTTATTACAAGTTACAGCATGCATATTAAACAGAGAACCTTGCTGATACACAGGCATTTATGAGGACTCAAGTTTAACAGATGTGTAAATGCTGCTGATGACCAGAAGGGGGCAGTAGATACATTTACAACTTTTATTCACTTTTAGCTTCTCAGGTCCTCATTTACCTATAGCATAACTGTAGAGGGAAACTGGTCCCCCTCCCCTCTTAGTGGAAAGGTAAATAGATTTTCAAATTTCAGTCATTTGGTGTAATATATATTTTATACATTTTTCCTAATTAGGGTGCCAATAATTCTGGTGTTGATTATAAAGAATTCTAACCCTAAACCTAAACCTAGACAGTAAGCATTCAACACGTTCTTAGAAAGATAGGTTGTAACTAGGAACAACATGTTCCAAAAATTTTTGCTGTAATAATGGTTTAATAATAAATGATTATAATAATAAATGGTTATTATAATATGAAAATGTTTGTGTTAAAGTTCCCCCAGCCAAAAAAGATGTGATGTAAGAACATTGTAGGAATGTTTCTAAATGTTATATTAAAAATATTTACAAAAGACAGAAAAGCTGACAGAATAAATGAAGCCTGAGCTGAAAAGTCCTGCATTGAGCTTTAAATCCATATCCACATAGCACATGTCATGATCCTGACCTGATTTTATCTTTTAATAGATTGTTGTTTTAGTTAAGCTATAATAAAATTAAACTCTCCTTTTTTTTTACAATGCAGAAAACCAAATATTTAAAACATGTGAGTTAAAAGATGAATCCAGATCATTCAGCAGTGCTTCAACATTAAAGGTAACTGTAAACAGATGATGAGTATGAGTATGAACAGTATGATAGTATGTGATATTTTGTAATCGTTGTTTCTGTGGTACATTATTAACGTAATCCTGACAATAATAGCCCTGTGGACGTTCATGCTGTCCCTTGAGTCACCTGCACATCTGCTGTAGCAGTGTTACGATTGCTGATGCAGCACAAAACACACAGGTACTTCCTGTACTGCTGCCTGACCTGGAAGTAGAGAAGAGAGACAAACGTAGTCAAAAAAAAAAGTAATGCAATTTTTAAATTCTATTAATATTTGGATTAAAACAAAGTGCTAAGTGCTGACCTCTTGATTGAGGAGACAGTGGACCAGGAAGATGAAGGTGCCCTGCTGGGAGTTGAGGAAAAAAAAAAAACATAATACTCCACAGTATCAATAGCTATGAAGAAGAAGATTATCCAGGAGCAGCCGAGGATAAAAAACTGGGCCAGGCTTTTAACCATCACAGTTATTATGAGTTTTGTATCATCGGTGTTACTCATCTGTAAGTTCTGGTTTTTCAGCCGTATCAGAGTGAAGATCAAGATGATGATGATGATGATGATGAAGATGATCGAGTTTGGCTGCACAGGAGAAAATCGTTCAGATGAATTAAATTACATCATTGATATAATGGCTTTCATTATATGTGATTTTTAATTCTGTACTGTCTGTATTACTTACTGCAACAATGAGGATAAAAAGAATAACCAAAATAAAGATCATATCAGGGGGCGCATTTACACTGCAGCTGCATATAGAAAAATACACGTAATACAATCAGTTGTATAAACAGTCATTCCCTCACCAGCCTCTCTTTTTCTCTTTCATAATGTTACTAAAACAAAAAAAATTGCAGAGAAAAAATGTTACTAAGAAAGTGCCAAGCATAAACTCCTCTGTCTTGATGATGTCAGAAAACCTACAGTTACAGCTTTATCTATATTCATTAAACATATTTCCAAGGCAGCTATTCACATGAAATGTAGACCGGATATTGGTATTAACTTAATAAAACTACACAGCTAAAGAAATCGTAATATTCCAATCTGTCATGATGGAGAGTCCAGGGAGACGGATGCAAAATGCAATAAGTTCTTTAATGGAAACAAAAACACTGGGAAACAAACAAAGCACAAGGAAAAAGAGGAAAAAAATGTAGGACATGAGGGCTGTGCTAAATCTAAACATGGAGAGAAACTGGCTATTGTTTTCTCAGTGATGACTGCACCCACTGCTTCCAGGTCTTTCTGGAGCACATTTTGAGCGGTCCTTGGCTCTTGGGCTACTCTTCTGGCTAACTTTCTGACAGCCCGGTCGGAAATCTAGCAAAGCGCAGGAATTGTCACATAAGTTTTGGTGTATCCCAAAAGAAAACTGCCTTTGAGCCATTTTCATACATAATTTTGCGTATATCGCAAGTTGTATACCCTTTGTGTCCAACATGTCCTCAAATCTTTGTAAAATCAAGAGATAATTAATTGAAATTGGCCAGCATACTGTCATTTTAATTTCACAAATAATTGCAATTGTATGGAATATCAGAAGACAACGTCAGAATGGAGCAGAAGCTCGTCTGATAGGGCTCCATAACTGCCCTAATGTGACGAAGCCCATGGGTCTGGGAGAGAGTCCCCACACAGTAGGGCGTTCAGGGAGGTAGTGGTGGAGAGACACTTCTCGGAACGTTTCTGGCTGCAACATTTTAGAACGACACGGCCCATGTATGAAATGCTGTGCCAATTAATTGGTCCTGATGTTGCACTTGATGCATCGCAGGTTGCCACCGAACACTGATTCGGATTCGAAAGCGGATTGCTATCGCCCTGTTCAAGCTGGCAACCTGCACTGAGTACAGAGTAGTGTGGGAAATTTTATGGTTAGTAAAACGACTGTCCATCCACGTGTATTTGCTGTGTGCATGGCTATTAAAGAAAAATGAATGAGGTATTATATCAGGATGCTGAATGTAGCAGAGGTGAAATTGCATACTTTAATTCCTTGGTGCATCTTGTGCAACAGGTTTACGGTGCATTCTTCCCCGACGAATAGATAAATTCCGTCATGTGACGCTTTTTTTTACATGAATACCATTTTTCTCAACAAAAACTGTTTCCAAACTATTTTTCCAAACTAAGTATCAGCATAGAATTTATGCACTAAAGTTAAACGAAGAAAGATTATGTCGAAACTTGTTAAATTTTATCGATAATTTGCGTTTCCATCTGCTATATCCGTAAATATTTCAATCGGCTAAACCTTTTTTCACAAAACTATATTTCACACGAAAAGCTGTATTGGGAATATGTTTAATAAAAAAAATGTTGAAGTGTCAAATACTTCAAATCCACAACACAATAAAGTGTGCAACATGTAGGGGTCTGCGTACTTTCTGAGTACAGTTACAGGTCAAGAGCTTCAGTTAATGTTCACATCAAACATCAGAATGGGGAAAAACTGTCATCTCTGTGACTTTGACCATGGCATGGTTGACAGTTTCTAGAGTTACATGTACATGTATATATACATACATATACACACACAGTACAGTAACAATTACAACAGTCACATAAGTTGTGGTCCACTTATTTGATTGGACAAGTGATGGGTCATTCCAAGAGTGCTGATGTTTAGTACAACAGCACTGGTACAGTATTACTCCACTTCTCTCCACTCACTTCACATAAAATTCTAATTCTAGCAATAGTTTCTTACACTGATTACCTGTAGCACTTGGTCTGTGGCCTCATGCCTATGGCTGAATCACAGCTGTGCTGATATTCAGTACAACAGCCCTCTTGCTTGTGTGATACTACTTAAATAAAATGAGGAAAATAAGCCCGCCCAGTTTCCCACACTCACATGAAACCTCTGAGGACTCCAGGAAAGACTAGAGCATACACGACCACCACAACAAGGGGAATAAAGTATCCAATCACAATCAACCATATGCACCTAAGCCCCTCCTGCTGGTTTGATCTGACCTTTGATAGGTTCTTTACAAATGTGAGGAGCAGCACAGCATCAATGAGCATCCATATACCAGCTGAGAGCCAGAAAAAGGACACAAAATTCTCCAGCACTGCCATCAATTTCTGTGGAAAGAAAGATGAAAAAATATATTTTGGATTTAAAAGGATTCATTTTCACCTGCAGGTGAAAGAAGGTAACACTCACCTGTTGGAGGCAATTATGGGGCCGGAAATGCATGAGATTGGTAAAAAGCATAGCCAGCAGAAGGTTTATACACAGGTTTATCAGAACCGTCTTGGTTCTTTTTGTGTAAGAACGACAAAAGGCAAGTGTCAGTATAGACAAAATCAGAAATATCATTCCCACGCAAGAAGACACACTGAAGAAAATGATCCAATTGATGCTAAACTGGAAAGAATAAAAGAAGAGATCTCTATTATTAAAACTCGTATGCTTATTGGAGGACTCATATTCAGTACGGTCTTACATATCATTCAGTATCCACGCCACACACTCCGTACTGTTTGTCTTTACTCTTCTACACCTGTGTACTGTAATGATTTATAATCCCTCTATCTTCTGTCACCCAGAAGAAGATGGGTTTCCTTTGGAGTGTGTTCCTCTTGAGGATTTTTCGTTATATAGTGTAGGGAGTTTTTCTTTAGGGAACTAATTCAGATTTTCTGTTAAATGTACTAACAAATCTAAATCGGATGGAATTGAATCTCTTTAATCTCTTTGACTTTGTGTTTTCTGTTTTTGTATACAGTGTGGTACTCTACCAAAAACCATGTCTCCTCAAACATGGTCCAAATGCAGCTATTTGAGAAGCAGAACATTATTTTAACACAGAATCGTCAGTGGGATCTGATATGGCATTCACTTATCATGCAATTATTAAAGGGTGTATCAGTGAACTTTAACAGCACTAACAGAAGGCTAACATGTGCTTCCTCTGAGACTCAAGAAGCTAACCACTGCCTCTTTTTCAAACTGCTGCTTATGCAATATCTTGCAGGATAGTGCTTACAGTATCTTGGTCTCTTACCACGACTGGGTCAGTCTCAATGATGAGAGTAAAAGTACCCTGATGATCACAAGAGCACACAGAGTGAGTGCTGTTTTTCTTTGTGATGTTACAACCATCCTTAACCCACTCAGTTTTATTCCAGTAGACACAGGAGAGAACACCTCCAGGGTCTAACTTCTAGTGAGGAAGAGGAGGGAGTAAAATCTGAAAATCGGTAACTGAAAATGAAGAGAACACCTCTTAAAGTCAAATAACTTACATCTACATGTTTGAGGGTGAAGCTGACTGTAGTGAAGTCTGTGGCAGAGGCTTGGGGAAGTGTTGCTGACACCACAGCAGACATCATGGTTTTCCGAGTCTTTATAGATGTTTTGAAGAAGGTAGGTTTCAGGATGGCTGCCATGTTGGTGTAGCTCATAAAGGCCACAGAAGCTAAAATGAAATTAAGGTTAAAATTACAAAAGAAAATCTGTTTGGATACACAGATTTGATAACATTTCTTGAATTTGCCTACTTGAGTAATTTTACCATTAGCTAGAAAAAAATTCTTGATTGGTCAGAAGGTGTTGATTAACAGGTTTATATTAATGTGTGCATTCTAATACACACTCTAATGCAGAAGATATAAGAGAATGATTTTAGGGTGCCCAAAATTTGAACAGTAGTCTACCTACTCAAGCATGAACATCCTTACCTAATTTGTTCATTCTTTGTAGGGAAAAAGAATTAAATGAAGATATTTTGAATTTATACCAATTAAACAGAAAATAAGCGCTATTATTTAGTCATTATTGTCTGACTGTTATACAGTCAGATTTATTGTGGAAAATATTCGTAACTGTGGCCTTGTTACACAATTTTTAACACATATTATTTCACTATAGTTATGAACTGTAACAGTACAGTTCACCTTACAGTGGAGGTTACAGCAGTTTCGTTCATTAAAAGTTCTGAAAAATCGCCTGGATTTTATTTCGAAGGTAAACATCGTAGTGACATTTTTGCTCATCTGCTTGCAGTAGGGAATTTTAGCCAGAGACATTATAATAAATGTTAAGAACACCACTATACCGTTGTTATTCTTGTAACGGGTGTAACGATACTTTCTGGTCATGATTCAAATCGGTTCACAATCTGGCTTCATTATTTGATTCAATTCCATTCTCAGAAAATTTCAAACAAAATTTGAATGAAGAAAAATTATGACTGAAAAGACTACTTTTTATTTCTGAATCGTAAACAACGGAAAACAATGTGCATTTTTGTCTAAAATTTGTATCAAATTAAAGAAACCAAAAATTTCTACAAACAGAGGTTAAATATTATAAACAAAATGTACTACAGGTTGATCATATCTTAAAAATGAAAATGAATAAATTTGTAAATTCTCCCCAAATTTTGACTGAATAAACAAAGGAGAAAGGGGAAATGCTCGATTGAAGCTCATTATCTCCATAGCAATGTCTGAGGTGTAATTTTTACTGGAAATAGAGCTCCAAAGTTGGCTAAAATGGCAGACTTTTGTGGGCTCTGTAGATCTCAGCAGTGTGGGGATGGTGTTGCTTCAAAGCTACTGAAGAGCTCTTTTTAACTGTTACAACGTGGTCATGTAATTGTATAACATATAATGCATAACTCTATGGGTTGCACAGACTGGGACCTCTGGTGTTTAAACAGTGCAATTGTATTAGATACATAATTATATAATTAATCAAATATTTTGCATGCAATGTTACACTCCTACTACCCATAACTTGTGATCTTAGGTGAGGATAGGGACAGAGACTGACCAATAAACACAGAGCTTCTTTTTAAAATAAGTGTGCTCCTGGAGCTGACTCCACCCAGTCTATCCATGCTATTTCAGGCTCTTTCACTGCCAGTGAAATGCCTGTGACAGTTCACATTCCCAAAGCCAGTTTTCATTGCAGGTGTCTAGTCTGTCTAAGAATGCCCATCACCTGCCCTTCACTATGTCTCTAGATCCAGTTTGACAAACCTGAGAAAGCCCTCACTGTCATATCACAAAGAATTAAAAACACAGTCACGTGCTCTATCGCATGATCTGTACACTTCTAATCACAACCATCTGTTCCCAGTCAGCACAGTTGCCATAAATAACCTGGACTTCCAGTGAATATTTCAGTGAAGTCTCTCCCATAGCATATGATACTGAGCCTGACCACTGATCGCCTGATACTTTGCCTGGCTATCTACTTTGGTTTTGGTTAGCCTTTTTGGATTTGTTTGCTTCATTCAGTAAAACTCTGTCCGTGCCTGATGGTAAGATATGTTGGTGCTATAAAAGAAATTAGTTTTCTTCATTTTGTCCTAAGGGTATGCAAACTTTTGCATGCAACTATAGATTTATTTTGTAGCAGCAGTGTTGACAAACATGTTCCATACCTAAAGATTGTAGAGAAATGTTGATGGATTTGATGGTGTCTGTTTTCCTCACCAGTGCAGACACCAGTTTCCCAGTGACGTCCAGTACACCATTTCCATAGGATATTAGTTTATTCTGGTCGGTATTGTTGTCTTTCATAAAAGTTGTAACGTTCATCACTTTGTTCAAATAATTTTCCACAGTCTATCCAACAATCACAGTAAAATCCATGACATACACATTCAAATGCCATGAACATTTTACACTTAAATTCACAATAATATAATCAACAACACTAAATATATCTCACTTCCTGCGGTAGCTCCTGAGCCGTTCTGCTCTGAATTAGGTTCAGCAAGTCCAGCGCACACTCTACTGTTAAATCAACCTAGAGCACAAATGACTGATATTTCTGAACATAAAAACTGCTAATCCAAGTCATGTTAGTCCATGTAAATGTTCAAAAATCACTGCAAAGGCATTTAAACTTGCCACTATTTACGATCTGAGATACAAAATAAGAACAACAAGCCTTAATTTAAGATACTTGTCAGATAGCATCAGATGATTTTCAATAATCAAATTTCTATTGGCTGAAATGTTTACAAAGAGATTACAAAGAGAACTTCAACATTACTTTCAAGTACAATCCTAAAATGAATCACTACACAAAAACTTGATCTGTCTCGTCAGTGTATCCTCAGGGACAGTTCAACCATACCTGGTATTTTCCAAGTATTTCGGGACTCGCATCTGAAATAAGAGGAAGTTACTCTGTTAGTTCTGTTAACTAACATGAGTTACTGCATTACATACTATAAATCAACAATGGCTTGCTTGAATACATCATCAGTAATCCACAGTTGGATTCATGCTTTTATGGTTTACTTACTGGGAAGTGAAGTGTCACATGTTATAAATGTTGTTAGTAACAGAACAGTGACTCCTGGAGGAAAGACACAGGAATTCATTTGATTATGTTATGCTGTATACGGGTCAGGGTGGTAGTGGCATCTGAGTCTATACAGGAAATACCAGGCAGGATGTTCTATACAGCTGATCAGTGGAATGGGCTAGTTCAATCTGAATGGAAACTGGGTTAAGAAAAAAACAAAAAATAATGATGAAGATGATGATGATGACGATGATGATGATTACTATGGATTTGACATCCAGCCTGCTTTTTTCCTTAAAAATAAAGGTGAAGGCTATATCCTCTTTAATAATCATAAATATATAAACATCCCAGATGGTTACATCAAGTAATTTTTGTTGACTTATCAGCTCGGTCACTGTTGCACCTATCCTGAAATAATCTCACAGGTGTATTTATGATAAAATTTAAAATGAGTATATTTTCAATGGTATTCACAATAGAGCACTTGGTAATGTTAAACTAGCTTCACTCTGGAGACAAACAGCATATAAAATCTCTTAGTTACATTTATTACTAAATTTGTGATGGTTTGTAAACACACCTTGCAGTCTAGTACAGAGTTACATGTTTGTGTGAATACAAACTGCATAAATAATAATAATAATAATAATAATAATACAAAATGCAACTCAACTTTCAGGCAAAAATAACCCAACATGGGGAAGGTGCACTGTCAACCCTTGCTTGGACTACTAGTTGAGTTGTTTTTAACCCTATACATATACATACATATATATATATATATATATATATATATATATATATATATATATATATATATATACTGTGCAAAAATCTTAGGCACCCTATTTTTTTTCAGGACAAACTTTGTTATAGATTTTTATGTTATGACTTCTACATTATCAAGTCAGCACAAAAACATTTTAGATTCCAAACATTAGTTCCCCTTCAGGAACTCAAGCTACGTCAGAACGCTATGGGAACGCCTTCAGCATGACCAGACTCTGAATCACGTGTGACGTAATCAGTCCAATGGATGGGCGAGTCTTCACGGACGGGGTGACGTAGCGACCAGGAAGCTTAAAAGCACATGCAGTGGATATAGCGGCAGCCTTTTTCCTTCAACGCGTGCTCTGTGTGTCGGTCCTTTTATACTGTTTGTTTCACTTTGGCTGCGGCATGCTGAAAGCCAACGCGAAGACTAAACATACGGGCTAGAGCAGGCACCGTTTCAGGCTGTATGTGGCTCTCTGCCCACGCTATATTACAGATGTGGATACACACGGTCTGTGCGTTGTCTGCTTGGGAGCGGAGCATGCACAGTTGGCTCTCGAGGGAGCCGGGCTTTTGCTGCTGCATGTGCTCCACTCCCAGAAGGCTGTTTTTGAGAAGGGAGCCTTCACCAGCGTTCCTCGTGGGGATCGCAGCTGGATTTGGTGGAGGGAATGGAGACGGGCCAGCCCCTATCTTCTTCCTCACCCACCAGATCCACTGCCCTCTCTCTGGGATCGGAAGCCCACACCACGGTTTCTTCCCCCCGGGGAGAGGGCTCAATGCTCCTCCTGTCTTCCTCCAAGGAATTTGACGTGGACCGCGTCGATGAGGATTCGCCCCCTCAATCTTCCCAGTATGAGGAGCTCTTGGAGGTGGTTACTTGTGCTGTGGCCCAGCTGAATATCGACTGGCCCACCGAGAAACGGGCTGAACCGCAGACAAGCAGGCTGGATGAACGCTTTCTGCGGAGTAAGCCACCACCTCCATGCCGGAGCCTACCTTTCTTCCCCAACCTCCACACCGAGGTGTCTAGGTCATGGGGGAGGCCTTATTCGGCCTGTATCTTCAGTCCCGCCTCCAGCTATTATGCTAATGTGGCGGGGCTGAGTGAGCATGGTTACAGGGTGATGCCCCGCGTTGAACAGATGCTGGCTAGCTATCTGTCCCCTGGCACGGCATCGTCCCTGAAGGCTCCGGCATTGCCTTCCAAGCCGCTGCGGACCACCTCAGCGCTGGCGAGCAAGGGGTACACGGCAGCAGGCCAGGCTGGCGCTTGGTGGTGTTGCAGGCCTACCAAGCTGTTCTGCTGAGGGAGCTAGACGAAGGCGGGGAGATTAAGTCTGAGGATGTCGGTTCCTCCCTCGCCGCTCTCTAGCTCATGGGGCTGCCAGGCAGGAGCAGCCCCCTCTGTGTACCAGCTCCTCATACTGGGAGGCTCAAAAACAGTTCACTGGGGTCTTCTAGAGCAAGGCCGGATTTGCTGACCGTTCTGCGGTCTAAGAAGACCTTGGCCAGGAAGTCCTGACACTTGGGGCCCAGGACTTCTGAGGGCAGGCCCCTCAGGGGAAGAGCGGTGTACACCTCATCACACGGTGCCCGTCTCTCCTCAGCGCCCTCAGGAGATCGGTCTGCCAACCCTGCCAAATGTGAAAAAAAAAAGCAGGCTCTGGTAATGGAACAAGAAGTAAACACTCTCTTGAGGAGGGAGGCCATCGAGGTGGTCCCTCCTCATGACAGAGAGTCCGGGTTCTACAGCTGGTACTTCATCGTTCCGATGAAGGATGGAGGGTTGCGTCCCATTTTAGAATTGCGTCATTTGAACCACTCAGTCATGCCACTGATGTTCAAGATGCTCGCAATCAATCAAGTCGTGTCTCAGATCAGGTCCGAGGACTGGTTTGTCACGATCGATCTAAAAGACGAATATTTCCATATCTCCATCCCTGACACAGGAAGTTCCTGAGGTTTGCTTTCGGGGCGAAGCTTTCCAATATCGGGTTCTTCCATTCGGCCTGGCACTCTCACCCCGCACTCTCACGAAGTATGAATTATATCGACGATTGGTTGATATTAGCTCAGGCGGCGGTTCGGCGTCGGGAACCACTGGGGTTAAGACTAAATGCAGAGAAAAGTCTGCTTGGAGAATCGCTTGTCTGGATGTGGTGGGGATTCGACCACGATGCAGGCACGTCTATCTCCTGCTCGGATCGAGTCGATCCTCACAGCAGTCACGAGAGTGAGAGAAGGCTGATCACTCACTGTAAGCAGTTCCAGAGACTGCTGGGTCTGATGGCCAAGGTGATACCATTTGGCCTGCTGTACATGAGACCCCTACAGTGGTGGCTCAAGACCATCGGTCTGTAGAGCGGCCACCATCTCACGTGGCACATATATATTTTAGAGTGTATCAGGAAGTTTCAGCTTCCTTGATGTAAATGGCTTTTCTCCAGACAACAACTGCTCCACCTTTTTTAAAATACAATGTATGTCTTAGATATTTATTTAATCCAAACATTGCTTTTCCAACAAAATTAAATACAACAGAGAAATCTTACATATGCTGGCTGTCAGGTTTTACCTGCAATAACAGAAGCAACCATGACAAAGTCCAGAAGAACCGTGACATATTCTCCAAGATGGTCAGTAAAACTTACCGTCCAGTGCGCTCATAAAATTGTATGAAGTATGGATTTATATAAACTAAGAGCTGTCATAGCAGATACTGACTTTGTTTAGTTTAGTTTGTTTTGTGTAGAAAACATTTAATTTCATTATTTTTGAAGGCATGTTTGCGTTACAGCATTTCTTTGCATGTGACTAAGACACAGTAATGTCTATATAAAACAGGTTCCTTATTTATTAAAAGAGGAAAAAGCATTTATGAAATATTGAACTACTTATTAAAAATGAGAAAAAGCAGCGTTACATTCATACCCAACACCCCACACCTCGCCTGTCAATAAAAAACTTAAGTTTTAATAGAAGGATCATTTTTCTGCTGGTTGAGTAAACTCTCCTGGCAGCATATGAAAATACACAGGCTTATTCAGAACAATCTGACTACATACTCTGTGTACATATCTGTAAATCTTAATCATTTGCATTTGGGACCTGGAAGTCCTGATCATCGTCTGAGGACAGAGAGAGATGGGGGGATTTAAAGAGAATGGGTGGATTTAAAGAGAAAAAAAGCTGCAAAATGTGGCTTTCAAACCAAACAGCTATATCACAACCCCACTGAACTGTTTTACAGTAAAACTAAAGCCTATATATATTTTGCGAGAGACACTGTGCCAGATTAACTGAGTATTTGAATATTGCTGCCTTCTATTGTCTCACAGACACCAGTCCACTCCACAGTAGCAGTGGAAGACTCCAAAGTGGCACCGCTAGACACCAAAATAGCATTTTTAGTGTATTTTTAGCTATAACAGAAGCCGCAATGGTCGAACCTTTATAACATATTATTTATTTGCTGTTGACACCTTGTACTTTAGAGTTATATTTTAATAAATATATTTTAGAAATACTGTAATGATTTTACTTTTCGACTATGCGCCCAGACACTGATACGTTATTATGGTTAGGTAACGCGGTGGGTGCCTTCTCAGGCAAATCCGCGGCCACCTGCACGGGCTTTTAGAAGATGGCGCTCTCATGCAGGTAATCAGCGTGAATGTGCAGCACCTGGCCACGCCTCTTCAGAAGCCCTCCAATGGTCTCACTCCGGGTGTGGAAATAGTTCTGTGCCAGCCAGCAGAATGGTGTCATTCTGCTCTAACTAATTAGTGTAATGGTTTGAGGTTTAGCAAAGTGAATATTGAGGTTCAGGTTTAGAAAAGTGAATACTGAGGTTGAGGGATGGATATATTTAGTATTCGCAAGGAAATATTTAGTCCTTTCAAGTTCAGCCATTTTATCACACAACCTACCAGGTTCGCACCCCGCTCGAGGCGCTCGTTTTTCAGGCAGAGCCATTTGGCAGTCCGTCTCCACACTTGGTTCTGCTCCACACCGTATATATTTTCCTCTGGGTCAAGCGGGATCTTCAGGACACTATTATACATCCTAGCGCCGAGCCCCGTAACAGGTTATTTTGGTAATTATATTGTAATGCTTTATAGATATAGTACGTGATGGTGATGTACCACTGTAACCTTGTGAGTGTAATTATATTGCTGAATATAATTAGTAGTATTACTGAAAGTTATGTACTTAGGTAAGCTTTCCTTCTTAAAGTGAAGGGAGAGCTATGAATGCTTTTCAGGGTATTTTTTAGTATATATCATTATTACACTATTACTAGATTCCAGATGGCAGAAATGTGATAAGCAGCTCAAATCATTTCAGTAAGAAACATATTATGTCCATGAGAAATCTGTTAAAACAGATATCAATGTATTTGTTGATTTAAATAATAAGTCAGTTGCCTAACTGGTTATGTATTATGAGGTAATTATATTACTATATAAAGGGTTTCCTGGTGTTTTCTAGATAATTTCCACTGTTAACTAAGTAAAACTGAGACTTTCTTACAACGTGAATCTGCCTGGACAAACCTGCTCTCAGTTTAAACACACTGGAGCTCATAAATGGAAGAAATACACTTATGGCCAAAAGTATGTGGACACCTGTTCATCACATATGTGATTCTTCCCCAAACAGTAGCAACTTGACAGTGCTGGGACATCTGATCAGGAACCCAGAGCCTTAACCACTGAGCCACCACTGCCCCAATAATTGCAAATATTTATTTATAGCAATAATTGTATATTGCACTAGAGAGAGAGAGAAACAGAGAGAGAGAGAGATTTGACAATCCTTTATTAGATCATCATTTTCTGAATAGTTTATTTATACACATCATTATGTGATTAAGTCAGGGAAGGTTAGATCATCATTATTAACAGCAAAAAAAAATCCTTTGTAATCACACACTTTTATCAAAACCAGAAATTCCTACACTGAGCTATGCAACGTTCATAAGCTTTTTAAACAATCCAGCACACATCACAATCCTGACCTGATTCTATTCTTTAATAAATTGTCATTTTAGCTTGCCCTATAATAAAATTGAACAGCAGACACCTTTTTCTCTTCTTTTTTTTTAATATAGAAAACCAAAAACTAAAAAACATGTGACATAAAAGGGCCAACAAAACCTTAAAAAGAGTTTCTAAAACATTAAAAGCAGACATTTGTGTAAATCAGTGAATAAGCCTTTTTAAACGAGACAAATGCATTAACTGGAATAATAAAGTTATTAACTGTTTATAGCTTTGACAGTATAAATGATAAGAGGTAATAAATGGTCTCAAAAAAAGTATAATGTGTCTTTCTTGAATAAATAAAAATTGTAATCATTGGAAACTCACTGTGGTATAAGAGAAATAAAACATTTGGGAACGTGCTGTTTTAAGAAAATAATCTTCAGGGTGGTAACGGTAACTCTGCTTCATCACACCACTCCATCACTCAGTAGTTTACTATAACAGCACCTATGGTACATTATTAACGTAACCCTGACAATAATAGCCCTGTGGACCTTCATGCTGTTCCCTGAGTCACCTGCACATCTGCTGTAGCAGTGTTACGATTGCTGAAGCAGCAGAAAGCACACAGGTATTTCCTGTACTTCTGTCTGACCTGGAAGTAGAAGAGAAGAGACACAAAAGTATAGTCAAATGGTGTATTGAACTTTTCTTTTCTTTTAAAAAGTAATGTAACTATAAAATTCTTAAATTCTGTTAAAATTTGGATGAAAACAAAGTGCTGAGTGCTGACCTCTTGATTAAGGAGACAGTGGACCAGGAAGATGAAGGTGCCCTGCTGGGAGCTGATGAACTCGAAGACAGTATACAGCAGACTATCATTAGTTGGGATGAAGAGGATTATCCAGGAGCAGCCGAGGATAAAAAACTGGGCCAGGCTTTTAAACATCACAGTTATTATGAGTTTCGTATCATTGGTGTTACTCATCTGTAAGTTCTGGTTTTTCAGCCGTATCAGAGTGAAGATCAAGATGATGATAGTGATGGTGCAGATTACAGCATTTGTCTGCACAGGGGAAAGAAAATATTTCAAATGAATTAAATTATCGAACAGCTGCTTAGTTGTAATGGCTTTGGGTATTTGTGGCTTTTAATTCTTTTCAGTCTGCAGTACTTACTCCAAGAATAATGCATGCAATTATGATGGTAGTTGTGATCACATTTACACTCCATCTGCATAAAAAACACACATAATACAATCAATAAAAAAAATTGTAATCGTTTGTTTGCCATTCCAAAATGGATTATTTTCCTATAACAGCACATCTCATGATTTATTCCTCTTATACCACAGAAATTTGCTAATATTTATTTATTTATAAAAAAAAAAAACCTAGATACTTTTTTATGTTTATAGTTATATTTAATGTTGTAGAATTTCCCTGAAAGGAGTCAGTTCCCATTCTCACTTTATGTTATAACAGCTATAAACAGTGACTCCCTCACCAGCCTTATTTTTTTCTCTCTCTTGAAGTTAACATGACAAGAAAACGTAGCTTGCCATGTTACCGAGAAACTGCAAAGCTTAAACTCCAAGCTTTACGCTAAAGCTTACAGCTTAACTTCTGACTGTTACAAAAGTGCTGACACTGGAGACTCCTTCCATACATGTTTAATAAATGTCTCCTTACAGAAAACTTAATTAGAGCAATAGCTAAAAGTTATAATTCATTTACGTAGTTCAGCTGTTTCTATAGAAACAATAACGTACTAGAACGAGTTCATTAATATAAACAGCTGCACTACTGTCAGAGCTGCTGTTATAGAAGATTAATCAGCACCTTCTGACCAATCGCAGTCCAGAATTCCACAACGCTGTGGCATAAATGTAAATTAAATCTTGTAATTAGCCCAGTCTCCTGCACTCACTCTAACACGTCGGAATTTTTTAGAGCATACATGACCACCAGAACCAGGGGGAAAAGGTAGCCAATCACAATCAACCATTTCCAGCTAATCCCATCTGTCTGGTTTAATCTGATCTTTGATAAATTCTTCACAAAAATGAAGAGCAGCACAGCTTCAACGAACATCCACATAAACGCTGAGAAATAGAAGAATGATAGAATGACCTCCAGCGGTCCACACAATTTCTGTAGAAAGAGAGATGAAAAAAATCAAATTATTTCAAGTTTACATTATTGATTTTTACCTGCTGAGAATGTAAAGCATGTAGACAGCAAGACTCACCTTTCGAGGGCCTCTACAGACCTGGAAATGTTGTCTGATTTGTTCAAAAAGTTGAGCCAGCAGAAGGTTTATACACAGGTTTATCAGAGCCGTGTTGGTCACTTTTGTGTTACGACGACAAAAGGCAAATGTAAGTATAGACAAACTCAGAAATATCATTCCCACTGCCACAGACACTGTGCTGAGCACGACCAAGAAAGTGTAAATCTGGAAAGATTAAAAGAAGTGATGCTTTTCTATTATTAAAACTCTTCTCACAATCATGCTCTTACAGATCATTCAGTATCCACGCCACACACTCCGTACTGTTTGTCTTTACTCTTTGTAATCCCTCTATCTTCTGTCACCCAGAAGAAGATGGGTTTCCTTTGGAGTGTGTTCCTCTTGAGGATTTTTCGTTATATAGTGTAGGGAGTTTTTCTTTAGGGAACTAATTCAGATTTTCTGTTAAATGTACTAACAAATCTAAATCGGATGGAATTGAATCTCTGACTTTGTGTTTTCTGTTTTTGTATACAGTGTGGTACTCTACCTAAAACCATGTGTCCTCAAACATGGTCCAAATGCAGCTATTTGAAAAGCAGAACATTATTTTAACACAGAATCGTCAGTGGGATCTGATATGGCATTCACTTATCATGCAATTATTAAAGGGTCTATCAGTGAACTTTAACAGCACTAACAGAAGGCTAACATGTGCTTCCTCTGAGACTCATGAAGCTAACCACTGCCTCTTTTTCAAACTGCTGCTTATGCAATATCTTGCAGGATAGTGCTTACAGTATCTTGGTCTCTTACCACGACTGGGTCAGTCTCAATGATGAGAGCAAAGGTACTCAGACGATCACAAGAGCACACAGTGTGAGTGCTATTTTGCTTTGTGATGCTACAACCATCTTCAACCCACTCAGTTTCCTTCCAGTAGACACAGGAGAGAACACCTTCAGGGTCTAACTTCTAGTGCGGAAGAGGAGGGAATAAAATCTGAACATGGGTAATTAAAAATAATAAATAAATCCTCTATAAGGGAAATAACTTACTCTGATGTGTGTGAAGGTGACGTTGACTGGTGTAGTGAGGTGTGTGTTGGTGGTTCGGGGAAGTGTTGCTGACACCACAGCAGACATCATGCTTTTCCTTCTAATCATAGATGTGTCAAAGACCTTAAGTTTCAGGATGGCTGCCATGTTGGTGTAGCTCATGAATGCCACAGCAGCTGATCCTTGCATTGAAATGAAGAAAATGTCAGTTTTCCAACATGGGAATATTTATGCTTTATACTTTCTCTGTAACATCACAGGTTGCTTTTGTCTTATTAACTTCAACAGAAAGAGAAAAAAGAGAGGCTGGGGAAGGAACCACTGTTTATAGCTGCTACACTATATGGACAAGTTTATGGACACTTGACTATCATGCCCATGTGTGGGCTTTTTCTAAACTGTTGCCACAAAGTTAGAGGCACATTATTGTATAAAATGTCTCTGTATGCTGTAGCATTATAGTTTCCCTTCACTGGAACTAAGAGGCTGAAACCTGTTCCAGCATGACAATGCCCCTGTGCACAAAGCGAGCTCCATGAAGACATGGTGTGTGAAGGTTGGAGTGGAAGAACTCGAGTGTCCTGCACAGAGCCCTGACCTCAACCCCACTGAACACCTTTGGGATGAACTGGAACACCGACTGCACCCCAGACCTCCTCACCAACATCAGCACCTGATCTCACTAATGCTCTTGTAGCTGAATGAACACAAATCCCCACAGCCACGCTCCAACATCTAGTGGAAAGACTTCCCAGAATAGTGGAGCTCATTATAACAGCAAAGGGGAATAAATCTGGAGTGAGATGTTCAACAAGCGCATTTATATAAAGAATAGGGTTGTCTAAACATTTGCACTGTACTTATTTACTTAATTTGTTCATTTTTTTGGGAATAAATGGCTTTTTTACATGATCATTTTTTTCCTCTATAGAAGAAAAAATAAAATCATTTAGAATTCAAATAAATTAAACAGAAGGTAAGAATTTAAATTTTAAATAAAATTGCTGAAAGCCTACAGCCACACCAGCCCTTGGTGGATAAGATTGAAGACCCCTGCCTACAAATTACAAATGAGATGGGACTATTATTTTAATTTGAAGGTCAAATTTGTAGTGGCTATTTTGATCATCTGCTTGAAAAGGGGATTTTTTTTAAATAAATTCTTTTTAAATTTTTAAACTTTGTAAAAAAAAAAAAAAAAAAAAAAAGTAAAAATGTAAAGAACACTACTATACCATTGTTATTCTTCAAGATCCCAGTGAGCTCGATATCCATGGAAGCAGTGCTTGTGATCAGAGAGGGGATTTCGTTCACAGAGCTGTTCTGTCCAATCATAATTACCTGAACCTCTGGAAAGATAGAAATCAATATTAACTATTATGTTCAAGTTTTTATATTTTCTTATTGTCCTCAGAAGGAGTTAACCCAATGAATGCGTTGAGTGTGGTTGAATTTGCAGAAGAATAGAAGTTGGTTAGGATTTGTTTGCTTCATTCAGTAAAACTCTGTCCGTGCCTGATGGTAAGATATGTTTTTGCTATAAACGAAATTAGTTTTCTACATTTTGTCCTAAGGGAACAAAAGGCAACTTTTGCATGCAACTATAGATTTATTTTATAGCAGCAGTGTTGACAAACATGTTCCATACCTAAAGATTGTAGAGAAATGTTGATGGATTTGATGGTGTCTGTTTTCCTCACCAGTGCAGACACCAGTTTCTCAGTGACGTCCAGTACACCATTTCCATAGGATATTAGTTTATTCTGGTCTTTAGTGTTGTCTTTCATAAAAGTTGTAACGTTCATCACTTTGTTCAAATAATTTTCCACAGTCTATCCAACAATCAGAGTAAAATCCATGACATACACATTCAAATGCCATGAACATTTTACACTTAAATTCACAATAATATAATCAACAACACTAAATATATCTCACTTCCTGCGGTAGCTCCTGAGCCGTTCTGTTCTGAATTAGGTTCAGCAAGTCCAGCGCACACTCTACTGTTAAATCAACCTAGAGCACAAATGACTGATATTTCTGAACATAAAAACGTCATCCAAAAGGCTTTTATACTCGCCACTAGGTTTCATCTTTGAAATATAAATATAACATAATCTCAGCTACTCCTCAAATAAAATCATCTTTAATTTTAATCCTAAAATAAAACAATACACAAAAAACATGTAAACTTAATAACATCTGTCTCATTAGTGTATCCTCAAGGACAATTCAACCATACCTGGCATTTTTCAGGTACTGTGAGACTTGCATCTGAAAAAAAAAAAGAGTTACCCAACTTTACATATATATATGAAATCTACTTGCACTAGTAATGTAACCCTTTAATGCGTAGATTATTATTATTATTATTATTATTATTATTATATCCAGATCCTTTAGTTTTTTTTTCACTTATAACTGCATGTCAGATTAGGATTTAAAATATATATATATATTTTATGTTATATATGTATAATGTTATATATATAAATGTTAAAAAAATTAATATATTTGAATATATTAAATATTAAATAAAAATAAAATGTAGATAGATTGTCCATGAGATGGAATACCTTGACTAAAAAAAGGATAAAACATTATACCTGAAATAATAAACAATGTGTTTAGAAACTAAATTTCTTTAACATGCAGATCTAAAATATTCAATGTTTTAGCAATTATTATTTTTGAACAAAATATAGCAATATTTTTGACATGTACACAATCTTTATTTAAAACAACTAGTTTTATAAACAGCTAAGACATTCATTGTCTGGCACAATCTTTTTTTAATTTATATTATTATATTATAAATATTATTTATTTATGTAGAAAATTATACCAGAGACATAAAGAATGGCAAACAGCCTACAGAGCAACATGAAAATGATTTATGTTAAATTACCATAATAATCTCATGTAACTTGGAAGTGATTTACATCATATATTTTCTTAAAAACAGTCTTAAATGAACTCTCAGTGTGTGGACACTGTGCATGAAAGGGTTAAAATATAAAAACAGGAAGGATGAAATGTTCCTAAATGTCGACATGAAATAGAAAGTATAATAGAAATATGGAAATAAAAAAAAAATCTCTGTTACTTCAGAAGATATATTTCTTTAGAGGAATCTAAAGTAGTTTTCTTGCTTTCATGGTTTGCTGTGTTCATGCTTTTATGGTTTACTTACTGGGAAGTGAAACAGCACATGTTGTAAATGTTGTTAGTAACAAAACAATGACTCCTGGATGAGAAACACAGGAATTAATTTTATTACTTCATTTATTCATATTGAATTCATTCATGTTCATTCTTTATCATGGTCAGGGTGGTGGTGGATCCAGAGCCTATCCAAGGAACACTATTTGCAAGTTGGAGAGATCTTTTTACACCTGATCAGCATAAGAGTCAACACTCAGAAGGCACCAGGACCTTATGGCCTCCACAGACCTGTCATGACCTCATGTCCTGAGGGCCTGTGTTGACCAGTTAGCAGATGTTTTCATTAACATTTTTAATCTACTCATCTTCTACTCAACAGTGCAACTCTTTGAGTCTGACTGTGATCCCCACATGCTTCAAGCAGACCACCATCATCCCTGTCCCCAAGAAAACTGCTGTCTCCTGCCTGAATGACTACCGCCCTCTAGCACTGACATCAGTGACTGACATTCTCTCTACCAGACACCTTGGACCCGTTCCAGTTTGCTTGCTGCTCTAATAGATCCACTGATGACACCATGCAATGGCCCTGCACTCTGCCTGTAACACCTGGAGGAAAGAGACACCTATGTGCGGATGCTGTTTATTGATTATAGCTCTGCATTCAATACCATCATCCCTACCAAACTTTTAGTCAAGCTGAAGGAACTGGTCACATGTGTAACTTGATTAAGGACTTCCTGGCAGGCAGACCCCAGGTAGTCAGGATTGGCAACCACATATCCTCCACGCTCAACACTGGTGCCCCGTGGGGATGTGTGCTCAGCCCCCTCTTGTACTCCCTGTTCACCTATGACTGCTCTGCTAAGCACAGCTCCAACATCATCTTCAAATCTGCTGTTGATACAAAAATCCTGGGACTCATCACCAGTGGTGACGAGACATTCTACAGAGATGGGTCAGAGCACTTTCACCATGGTGTGATGAAAACAATCTCTCTGAATGTCAGCATGATTGTGTATTACAGGAAGTCAAAGAGATGGGGTCACGCTCCTATCTACATCAATGGGGTGGAGGTGGAAAGAGTTAAGAGCTACAATTTCCCTGGTGTCCACATCTCCAAAGATCTCTCCTGGAACCTCCACACTGACACAGTAGTGAGAGCAGCCCGTCAGTGTTCTACTTTCTGCGGAGGCTTAAGAGATTCAGCTTTTCCTCTGAAATCATGTCAAACCTCTTCCGCTGCACCATAGAGAGCATTCTGACAGGCTGCATCAATGTTTGGTTCGGCAACTGCTCTTCCTCCGACCGCAAAGCTCTTAAGAGAGTGGTGAGAACAGCAGAGCTCATCACTGGAAATAAACTCCCGGCCTTACAGGACATCTATCAAACACATTGTTTGAGGAAGGCCCACAGTATCATTAAGGACTGCACTCACCTTGCTCATTATCTGTTTGTGACACTGGCATCTGGCAGACTCTTCCGTCACGGACAACCAGACTGAAGAACAGTTTTTATCTCTAAGCCATCAGAATACTTACCAGACAAGAGTCCTTCAACTAACACTGCAACACATTATTACTGCCACTTCCAGACACTTAGATATTTCCTATTCAGATTTATTATGTACCATTTATTGTACTTGTATTTCCTGTTCTGCCCTATTTAATAGCACGTCACATTTACTCTGCCATTGTACACTACTGTTTCATTTACCTGATTACATTACAGCATCATCTCAACCATTCATGTCCAAATACGTGTTTGTTCATGTCTAATAAGTGTTTGTACTGTCAGTGTCTAAATCTGAGCCTCATCACAAGCATTTCAATACCCATTGTACCCAGTGTAACTATGCAAATGACAAATAAATGACTCTTGACTCTTGACTTGATATCTGTCAAGTTAATTCTACTGAAAACAAAATATCTGACCCTGGAAAACACTATCTGATCAAGAGATTATTTCCTATGTTAGACATACATATATGTATATATAAATTTTTTTTAATTTAGTATTGTTTATTTCAAATAGGTGTCACAAAAACAGAGCAGGTTTAAAGCAGCAGTAGAAGGGACTATTGAGAATAATGGACCAGTTGTATATTTTTACTTTTTTACTGTCTACTACAGATTGATTATTCTGCTTCTCTTATTTATGTCACACTTTTAAAGGTTTTCATTTGACTAACCCTCTTATGTGCACATTAAAAACAGATCCCTTATTCCTTAAAAAGAGATAAATCAGAAGTACATGTAATTCTGTTCTGCTATTTTTAAAAAAAAATGTGAGTAAAATTAGTATAACCATGAAATATAAACACACACCCAACACCTCTGTCTATTAATAGAAGTACTTACGTTTCAACAGAGGAATCATCTTTCCGGTTTATTTTGAATTAACTCTCTTGGACGTCCATGAAAATATTCTTGTTCACAATAAGAGGAAGTATGAGTGAGATAATACAAACAGAGCTAGATAGGAACAGGCTACTCTTTGTGTACATATCTCTAAATTTGAATTATTTGCATATGGCAAGTAAAATACACCATTGTTAGAGAAGCAGTGCATCACCTTTTGCATCTCTCTCTCTATATATATCTATATCTATATATATCTATATATCTATCTATATATATATATATATATATATATATATATATATATATATATATATATATACATGAAGGAGATCATCCTGTGAAGTAAGGCTTATCCACTGTGGAGAAATGTTGATAGTGGGGAGATGCAATGTAGTGGTCATCTCTGGCTCTCTCCAGGGAAGGTGATCTCTGACAATGAAATGAAATGATGTTCAGAAGATGAGGCAGCACTGGTATGATGGGACTTGGACTGCATCAGAATAGCTACAATGGACTGGAGTTTGTCCGCTCTCAGATGGAGCTGGGTTGCAAGCATGTTGGTGGACTCAGTTATGAGGCTATGCAAAAGGGCAGGTTGAGGTTGAGGTGTTGGGGATGCCAGCGATGAATGGGGCTCAGTTGCTGAAGGCTGTGCCCTCTCACAGTGACCAGCCACTTTGTTTGCCTCATCAAAAGTGGTAACACCAAACCCGTACAACTTACTGTAGCTTGCAATGCAGGGTATACGGAATAAAACACCACAGAATTTCACCTCTGATGGCAGACCATCCATAATCCGGAAAATCCTGGTGAAAGAGGTCAAAGACTGCAGACATTTTGCTACATGTGGTGTCATAATCATTTTTTTGTCATCTGAGAGACTATCTCAGTAACTGAATTCAGTACCTGCCAATCTTGACGGAAGTACTTTGATAAGCTGAGGTCTGTCCATACCTGAGGTCTCACAGCATACTTGAAAATGGAGAGCCCATTGAGAAAACTTCCACTGCCATCTCCACTGAAGTCTGGGGGTAAAACAGATGTGAAGTCCCCATGTGGAGTTATCACACTTTCACTGCCATGTTTGAAAAGACTGATGTCAATGCCAGGCACTTACTGCGGTGCCGTACCAGTGCAGTCCAGCAAAGTCTCTTATTGTTAAAGGAACTTATGTCTGCCAGTTGGTCTTGCACTGTAACTGCTGTAGCAGGCAGGTACACATGGTTGGTGGGCATGAAAAAGTCTCATGTGCAGTGCATTCTCCTTTTGTTCTCCTTCTTTTTCTTTTTTTCCCCTTGATGTGCCGTGCAGTCTCAGTAATAAATTCTGAACCAAAGCAGTTCTTACCAAAGTCTGCCTCAAGAATACGATTATGTCTACACCGATGAACTCAATTCTCCAGGGCCACCACAGACTACAAATCCCAACACACACCCTTCTTTTCATGTCCACACTCACCTGATTGCTGATTATGTGCACCTGCATACACTCTATATACATTATACATGTATAAATTATACATATTCATTGGTCATTAAGACCACAATAGAAACACGCACACAATCATTATATAGCAGCGATGACTTCATGAATTTTTTCAATGGTAAAATTGAAAATATCAGGCTAGAAATTCAGACTATTAATTTAAAACCGGACAGTTCTATAACTAACCCTGTAGATGATAATATGATAATATTAGATAAACAACTACAACGCTTTAGTCCCCTTGAAGAGACTGAACTAATTTCACTAATTTCATCATCAAAATCATCAACCTGTATGCTAGATCCTTTACCTACTTGTTTCCTCAAACAGATAATTCCTGAAACAATCAAACCTCTTTTAAAGATAATCAATTCTTCCCTTAGCATTGGCTATGTACCTAAATCTTTTAAATTAGCAGTTATCAAGCCCCTGATTAAAAAACCTGACCTCAATCCCTGTCAACTGTCCAACTACAGGCCAATATCAAACCTCCCCTTTATTTCCAAGGTCCTTGAAAAGGTTGTAGCACAGCAGCTATGCTCATACTTACATAGGAATAACATTCATGAAATGTATCAGTCAGGATTTAGGCCTCATCATAGCACAGAGACAGCACTGGTAAAAGTTGTAAATGACTTACTACTGGCCTCTGATCAGGGTTGTGTCTCCTTGCTGGTGCTGCTTGACCTTAGTGCAGCTTTTGATACCATTGATCATGCTATTCTCCTCAATAGACTAGAAAATGTAGTAGGCATTAAGGGAACAGCCCTTTCCTGGCTCAGGTCTTATTTGACTGATCGTTATCAGTTTGTAAACGTAAATGGTGACTTCTCTTCTCATGCTAAGGTAAAGTTTGGTGTTCCGCAAGGCTCTGTTTTAGGCCCACTGCTCTTTTCTTTATATATGCTACCTCTGGGCAAAATTATTCGTAAGCATGGTATTAGCTTCCACTGTTACGCTGATGACACACAGTTGTATGTTTCAGCAAAGCCAGATGACAGACACCAGCTTAATAAAGTTGAGGAATTTGTAAAAGACATTAGAAACTGGATGCTTATTAACTTTCTCTTACTTAATTCTGACAAGACAGAAGTACTTGTACTAGGACCACATGCAGCTAGAAGTAAGCTTTCTGATTACATAATAACTCTGGATGACCTTTCTGTTTCATCATGTGCAGCAGTAAAAGACCTTGGTGTGATTATCGACTCTAGTCTTTCTTTTGAAGCTCATGTAGATAATATAACTAGGATTGCTTTCTTTCATCTCAGAAATATTGCTAAAATAAGAAATATATTGTCACTACACGATGCAGAAAAATTAGTTCATGCTTTTGTTACCTCTAGGTTGGATTATTGTAATGCCTTACTGTCTGGATGTTCCAGTAGATGCATAAACAAGCTCCAGTTAGTCCAGAATGCAGCAGCGAGAGTCCTTACTAGAACCAGAAGATATGACCACATCACCCCTATCTTATCCACACTGCATTGGCTCCCAATCAAATTTCGTATTGATTATAAAATACTACTATTGACCTATAAAGCACTAAATGGTCTCGCGCCACAGTACCTGAGCGAACTTTTGGTCTTTTATGATCCGTCACGCCTACTCAGATCAAAAGATGCAGGCTATTTGTTGGTACCTCGAATAATGCGGGCTACAGCTGGGGGTAGAGCTTTCTCATACAAAGCCCCACAGTTATGGAACAGCCTTCCACTTAGTGTTCGGGGCTCAGACACAGTCTCAGTGTTTAAGTCTAGGCTGAAAACATATTTGTTTAGTCAAGCCTTTTGTGAATAATCTTAGGTACAGGGGCAGGTCTGGAGGGTTTCACAGGCATAGAGTGTTGTGGTGAACTGGGATGTTTGGATGCTGTCGCCCCCCCACTCTCACACGTTCACTCAGGTTTGTCGACGGTGGAGTGGCTGGCTGCCTTATGTCCCAGGGTGCCCTCATGTCTGTGTTAGCTTCTGGCTCTCCCTTTCAGTTATGCTGTCATAGCTAGTCTTGCCGGAGTCCCTGCTTGCTCTCTGCATGCAAAGTACATCGTGCTTAACCATTAGAGGACAAAAGCTCACCTAACAATCTCTTCCCTTCTCTCCATCTCTCTCTCTCTCTCTCTCACTCTCTGTCGAGCTACACATGCTACTTCTGAGATGCCAGTGATGCCAGTGATCCTGACCCCTTCTGCTCCTCCTCGCTGCCTGACCCATCCTGATGCCCTACTTCTGGTTGGAGTTCTCATCGGTTGAGTTCGCTCGCTGCTGCTGGGGGTGGCCCCATATGGACTGCCTGAAGAACTGTTTGGATTGCTGGGGATGGTGCCACCTGGGGGCTGTGGAGATGGCTTGGGGATCACATATGGGGAGCTGTACTGTAATGGCTTGGGACTGCGACTGCTGTAGTGGCTTTGGGGCTGCAGTTGCCACGAGCAGCTTCGTACTCAGGACTCCATCAGTGGACAGTGGATAGATTTTAACCAGCCGGACCTCTTGCAAATACTGTGATTGGTTGCACAATTGCACTATTTGTCCATATAGTACACAATAGAAGGGATTTATTTATAATTGCACTATCCGTTGCACCCAGATGAGGATGGGTTTCCTTTTGAGCCTGGTTCCTCTCAAGGTTTCTTCCTCATATCATCTCGGGGAGTTTTTCCTTGCCACCGTCGCCACTGGCTTGCTCATTAGGGATAAATTCACAGTGATAAATTTAAATATTTACAATATATTTTTGTGAATCCATTTATTTCTGTAAAGCTGCTTTGTGACAATGTCCATTGTTAAAAGCGCTATACAAATAAAATTGAATTGAATTGAATTGCAAAGTGTTGCATGTTATGAATTCACCTTATGTACAAAGTCTTTGTTTACTGTGTATGCTCATCTGATTTTTGCCCTGGTTAATCTGTTTGCTAATCACCTGCCCTCTTGCCTGATGATTTTTGTCTCACGTTCTGGATTTGTCTGGCTGTCCTGTTTTTTTTTCTTCTTCAAATGAAGCACTTTTCCTGATTCTGTCCCTAATAAATTGTTGTTTTAGCTTGTTCTATAATAAAATTAATCAACTGCCAAAAAACATGAGTTAAAATGGTCATTAAAATGTTATAGTGCTTCTAAAGCAATAAAAAAGCTCAGATAATTGTTAACATTGTACAAAACAGTGAAAATGAAAGAAGAGTGATGTGAAGAAAATGAGTGAAGAAAAGTATTATGTTATAATAAATTGCATCTAAAATATATATCATAACTTCTTGTTCATTGTATAATGATGCATTGTGTACTTTTTTTAATAACTTCAGTGTTTCTTGAAGCTAATAAACGGGAGTGTTTGTTTTGATAGATTTCCCAGTATATATATATATATATATATATATAATCAGGCTTTTACATCTTTTCAGTCTTCATAAATTCTTGTGTTGCATCATCAAGGTACTCTGTGTTGAGTGTATGTTATAACTTAATAGCGATTTAGTTGGACTGGAAAGATGTACAAGCTCGATAACAGAATTGTAGATGCTGCAGATGACCAAAAGGGGGCAGTACATATATTTACATCTCACCTTTTTGCTACTCAGGTCCTCATTTAACCACAGCAGGATTACAGAGGAGGGAAACGGGTCTACTCACACACACTCACACACACACACACACACACAAAGAAAGCACCTGAGGATACAAAGAGATGTTTGTACCCTGGGGTTAGAAGTGAAAGAGCGAGTTGAACTACATTCTAACCATGCATGCATGCAAACACACACACACAGAGTGAAAAAGTAGAGAACTAGTTTCTCAAAGTTTGTAACATTTTGTGTAATATTTTATGTATTATTTTTTTTATTCACTTGAAGGGTGGCAATAATTTTGGAGTTGACTGTAAGTTTGTAGTTTTACTCACATACATATGCTATGAAACTCCATGAGATGTAGCGTACCCTGATATCAGCCACCAAAATATTCTAAGAAAGTTAGGAGGTAACATTACAGAAAGAACATATACTGTATAATGGTTTCATTATTAATGTTATTATAATGTTGCTCATACAACGTTCCCAGTTAGAGAAAAACTAACATTATGGAAAAGTTACCATTAATTTTCTTACAATGTAAGATTTGTAAATATTATGTAAGAAAACCAATTAAACGTTCTTCAGAAGCATGGCATTTAGAAAACATTCTGCTAACATAAAATTATTAACAGGGATGATGTTCTACTTAGAGTTCACTGGTTAATTAAAGGTTATTAGTTTCATAAAAAGGTTCTATTTGGAACCCTTTTGGATATGGAAACATATATGCAGAACCTTTAAGTGGTTCACCAGAGAGGCAACCAATTTATCTAAGACTGTAGGACTGCAAAAATGAACACTGTACTACCACTAAAAATGATCTGAAACACAGCCAACACACAGAGAGAGAGAGAGAGTTTTTTGACTTTTTAAGATGCCTTTAATGCATGAGTTTAGCAATTTACAGATTTACATTTTTAAAAAGAACCCCATCAGACCCCTTACCCACACCCTCCACCCAAAAACCCCAACCCCTTTAGTTTTAATTTCACTATAATCCATAAATCCGTATGAAAGTCCACAGTCCCGTTTATAGTAAAGCCTTTCTTGCAGCTGATGTCCATTTTCTTAATCTAAACCTTCTGTGTGGTGAGAGAACTTTCTGGCTTTCATTTTTTGTTGCATGTTGTGCTGATTTTACAACTTTTGCTTTGGCTGGGAAGTAGTTTATTAGTGAGACATTCCTGTTACCTTTCCTCAACTCTAAGAATCGGTTAATCTGTGCTGTGTTGTACAGTTGCTCAGGCTGTTCTGAACAGATGAAGTTGGGTTGATCTCTGCCTCCTCCATGTGTGTGAGCTGTTTCCCCTCCTGTATTCCGGTCTGGATCAGCTTATTGACAAGGTTTTGTTGTCTCAAGAACACCACCAGTGCTTTGTTCATTCAGGAGGCAGAGTAAATGTTTTTCCAGCTGACCTTCTCTCCCACCACTAACAGCACCTCAGAGCTCCACTCTCCGGCACACACCTGACGCCATGCAGGAGAGACGGTGTCTCCCGGCCAGCCTCAGAGGCCATGGCATCCCATTCACTCTCACCGCTCTCAACTGTTTACAGTTTATGTACTTCACTTATTACTTTAAACTTTCACTGTTTAATTCCAGTAGAGGAAAGAAAAAAAACAAGCAGTTAAATGGCAAAACACCAGACAGCTGCAAGCGTTCCCTCTGCACTCAACGCATGGGCAGAGAGAGAGAGAGTGCGGGAGAGAGACATAGAGAGAGTGAGACAGACAGATGTAGAGAGAGTAAGACAGAGAGAGAGAGAAACCATAAAGGCTGATTTATGCTTGGTTTTAACTACGCATACACGTATGTAAGATGGCTACATTTCCTGTGGTCATTTGGTGTGTTGCCTGTGTACATCCTCAGAAATTAATGTGACATGTCCATGTGGTTCAATACTAACTTAAATAGTGGAGGCAATAAAGCACCATGTGACACCATGTCCACAACTGAGTAAATAAACTAATGCTGTGTCTCAAATCACATACTTATGTACTATTCTAGACCGTTATTCAGTCCTAACACACAGTTAGTGTTCAATTTTAAAAACCGCAATCCTACCGAAACATCTGATTTGAGCACCACTCTTCTGGATTTTCTACATTAGTAAACACTTTTACAAGTAATGTTAGAGTTTTCAATTTGAGACACAGCCCAATAAAGTTTTAAAGAGAAAATCTCTCATCAGTGTGTTTAACATCAATGTGCATGAAATCGCTAAACATTACAGTTCGACCTGTAAAGCAGATGGACAGAGATGTTTTGGCTCTGACGTGCCATCTAGTGGACGTCACATTTAATACTCCAGATGCACATAAGATACTCAAGCGAGTATATGAACAACGCTGCTCATGTAGCTGCTGCTCACACTCATGTACATGTGGTGAAAATGAAATGTACTTGTGCCTTAACCTGAACATTGTTCAAGTTTAAGCAAAAATGAGCATCATTTAAAAAATGAAATCTAAAACCTATTTTTTAGTACAAACTTTGTTATAGATGTTTATTTTCTGACGTCTACATTATTGATTCAGTACAAAAAATTTTTAGATTCCAAACATTAGTTTTCTAGCACAAAATGAAATGTTACAGAAAAATGTTTGTATGTCAGTAAAGAAAGCAGCAGATTCCATAAGAGACACTTTTCAGATAAAAACATAATGAAGGCTGCTGGGTTTCGCTGCAGAAATAAGAAGCGAGTCGACAGTCAAAGTCTCCAGAAGAACTGTGGCTGCTTCTGCAAGATGCTCAGTAACACTTCCAGCTCATTTCCTTATAAAACTGCACACACTGCACCTCAGATACTGCTTTATTTATTTAAAGTGAAGGATCGTCACATTAAATATCGACTTTGTTTCATTTATTACTGTTTACTGCTCTTTATAGGATTTTTTTTAAAAGTACAAACATTTATTATCATTATTTTTGAAGGCATCTTTACTCTACAGCATTTCTTTGCACGTGCCTAAGACTTTTGCACAGTAATGTATTATAAATACAAACATATACCTCATATATTTGAGGTTTGTTCCAACATCCATGAGTCCACATGAGCTATCTGTAAATTTAAACATTAAGTTGATGTGTGTGTGTGTGTGTGTGTGTGTGTGTGTAAGAGAGAGAGACAGTGTGTCTGTACTTCAAGGTTTGGTGTTTGTGTGTATTTATATAAGTGTGTGTGTTTGCACTTTAGCTTGAGGCCCAGTTTATGTCAGGTGTGTCCACATAGCCTAAGGGCTCTTCAAACTGTTCTTAAACCACACCCCCGTACACACACATACACACACACACACACACACACTCAGGTAGACAGAGCCGGTTGTGCCGGTAGAGACAGAGAGGGAGAAATTTAGCAAAAGGCAACAGGTGAGTTTGAAGCATTGTGATGACAGAGGAGGTAGAAATCAGACAGAGATTTTTTTTCCTTTATGAAATATTCATAAAATAAAAATTACTTACTGTGCTTTACACGGAAGTGATCCCACATCAGAATTCTTCAACTTCTCAACAGGTAAGAATGCGTTTCTTTTTATAATTAATATTATTACTCATATTATTGTGTATAATTTATATCTCACTGGATTTGTGTATTAAAATGGTACGGGATCAAATTTGAAGGTGACGTGCCTCAAACCTTTTGTTTATAATCAATTTACCATTCTACACTCTTCTGAAACTTTTGTTCCAGGCTCATTTGCATAGTTTAGGCTTCTTAGCTTGCTAAATCCCTTCTACCTGGAAGGAACCCTATCAAAAAGGGAAACACTCTTAAGGGGTCTAGATTTAACCTTTTATTTATTTATTTATTTTACCATCAAGGTAAATATCATAATTTTAATACTAAAAATATTAAAATTAACATCCTACACTCTTTGAAAAAAAAGTTTTTTGAGGGTTCTTAGCTTGTTAATTGGTTCCCTCTGAAAGGAAAACACACTTAATCCACAGAGCTAGTAAAGGTTCTAGATTTAATCTTTAGAGTGTAATAGCAATATGTGCACCATCAAGGTTAATTTAATAAATACTAAAAGTACTTTATTCTATATTATGAATGTAGCTTTGTGATTGAACTATGCATACTTTGGGATAAGTATGTTGATACCTAGGAATACAGGTGAGGTACAGTGGGTGTGTTTGTAATGCAACTAATTATAATTCAATCTCAGTGCATGATAATTACTATAACATTGAACACAGACCACATAAAAGATCTCTAGTATTGTATCATCACACCCAAAGCTAATACTCGCAACTCTGCCCACATTTTGATAGCTGGCCATTGAAAGAGGTGTGACAGTAAGCACATCTGGGGCATCTGGGACAACCTGAGTGACAACTTCTTGTGAAAGAGTGTGACAGGGTGGAGAAAAGGAACTGGAACTGAGGATTGTGTGAGATAATAGGAACAAAAAAGTTACATGGTAGTGACTTTTTTGGGTGCTAGACTCAGATTAGTGCCAACTGTGAAACAACAATGTGAGATTTTGTCTGGATATATCTGTTAAATTAAAAAGTAAATAAATAAAGAAGCTAGTAAAATACTATTTCTGATAAGATAATACCTTTTGGAGTGGCATAGTGGTACAGCAGGTAGCGTTGTCTCCTCCCAGCTCCAGGGTCTGACCCTGTTTGATCCTGAGCTTATGAAGAGCTTCATATGTTCTCCCCATGTCGATTTCCTCTGGTTTCTCCTGTTTCAAACCCACCTTCTAAAAACATGCCACTAGGTGGATTGGCAATGCTAAATTGCTCCTAGGCATGAATGAGTCTGTGAATGTGTCCCTGGCATCCCACCCAGGGTGTATTCCTAACTCACATCCTGGGATACCGGGGATAGGCGCTGGTGCACTGGAATAATGCAGTTATTGAAAATGAATGAATGAACAAATTAATTGTAAAGCCCACAGCAAACTAACTGTAGTAAAAGCTGGAAACTCTGACAGAGGAAGATCCTGTACTTTTAAACAGGCCTCAGGCTGGTTTCACTTATGCAAATAACCCTCTTTAGTCTAAAGGCAAGGTGTAAAAACCAGCAAAGCTCTCATTTTCATAATTGCTGACACTGAGAGAGCAGATGTCTGCAGTCATCATTGTTTTGCTTCAGGCAACAGTTACCAGGACTAGCTGTCAGTCCCTGTGGTTCAAGTTTCAGTTGTGCTAACATATTTTATTCAGACAAACATGTTGGATAATGCCAGGTCTCACTTCATGAACACAAGCAGCTATTATTTTCATGTTTTGACAGAGAACAGTGTTGTGTTTTTTTTTTATTTAAACATAATGGAATGAGTTGAAATAATCTTTAAATTTCCTTTTCTTTCCTTATGTGATTTGGTTGATGTTTTTTTTTCCCAAAGTGGCTGACAACGGAGACACTACAACTGAGCAGTTGAGGGATAAAGGGTCTTGTTTAAGGACCCAATGGTGGCAGATTGGTGCTGGGATTTGAACTCACAACCTTTCAATCAGTCTCAACCACTGAGACACCACTGCCCTAGGTCACCTTTTGTGATCTGATGACCTTTTGTCACTGACTGGATATCTACACTCTCATGCAATCCAAGAAGATTCAGTCACTCTGAGAAGTATAAACCACCTTGTTTTCTTTATATATACACGCATCTACACTGCAATTTCCTCTCTTCAGCACCATCAAGATGACTGCCCCCGCTAAGGAATGGAAACCCAAGAAACCTCACTACATCCCTCGACCCCCAGGTAAACCCTTCAAGTACCACTGCTTTCAGTGCCCGTTTACCTGCAATGAAAAATCTCACTTGTTCAACCACATGAAGTATGACTTGTGTAAGAACTCACTTTCACTGCTTTCTAAGCAAGGCAAGATTTCCCTGAACACTGTTGATGAAATTAGCATGGCAACAGCTAACATAGAGGCATCAATGCAGAATAATGTTTCAGTGCAAGCCAATGATTTGAAAGAAATGACTACGGCCCAGCTGACAGATGACCACAAAGCCGGACCAAATGATGAAGGAAGGAATAACACACCTGAAAGAGTGTACTTACCTCAGAGAGATCCAGAACCAAAAATGAATGCAGATCTATTAATGACCAAAGCATCATCCAGGACTGATGAATTAAAAACTGCAGCATTGAGCAATAAGGAAGAACCAGGGGCAACAACACATACCTCTGCCTTTTCTCCTGTTTCAGCTTTTCAGGAAGACCCAACATCAACCATTCATCAATCATCGAAGTCCCTGCAACATCCGTTTCTTCCCGTAAACAACCCGATTCCTGTTCATAATTCATTCCTAATTGACTACAAACCCCAAAAGCATGCAAAAGAAACAGAACCTTTTTACCAAGGTCTGGAGTACCCTTCTTATGCTTTCCACTACAATTTATACCCTATACACTCTTCGTATTCACCCTATTTCCTTCGTGGTAATTACTGCAATCATCTCCCTTCCCCTCCACATTTTACTCCATACGTGATGGATGCGGTACCACCTGGCATCCACCCACTCTTATCAGGGCAACTTCTTCCCATCCACTCCATCCCAACAATCCCCAATCCCACATTAGACCAATCTTATGGATTCTACCATTCACATCCATCCCTTAGCATGTACCGCCTTCAAGACCAGACCCATCGTACCTCATGTTCTGCTCCAGAAATAGGCCAGTCTACTATGGCTGTACCTAGCAGTCATGGTCATGCAAGACCTGATCTTGATTCATACACCATGGCTCAAAGAGAATACTTACTCAGGCAGGAACCTGGGATCAGAGTAAGCCAACAAAACAAAGTTCAAATGAGTCCCAAACTTGGCTATTCTCCAACTGGGTCACCAGCTGGGCCAAATGCAAGAGATCACACCCAGAAAGACTCAGAATCCCAGAACTCACTGGATGTAAGTGAGATAGTGCCGCCACATGACCATTTGGAAGAGTATAAGACTAAGACACTCTCAGCTGAAGATGGATCCAGACAAGTCAGCTCCACACACTGGGAGAGGTAAAATATTAATATTTAGCATTCTTTATTTATAGAACAAAAAAGCATATTATCTGAAAGTACTATGCAATAAACTGACTAACACATTGTTTTACTCTCTTTACCTGGTAATAATTTGACAACAAGGCCAGCAGAACAAGAAGAAGTGGCAGATGATGATGTGGCCCCACTGAACCTCTCCAAGAAAGAGCCTGATTTTGAGTTTCCTTTAAACCTTTCTCTAAAACAAATCTCTGGTATCCCTACCTTGCAAACCCATATACAAGGTGAAATTAAAAACACCAGCTGGGGAATTACGGATGCCAATTCAGTGAAAGAAGAAAATGATGATTCCACAGATGAGCAAAAACAAACAGCTGCATTTGCATTGTGTCAGCTGGCCCAGTGGAATCTGTCAGAACAGACAGAATGCTCAGAGACAAGCACACACTTCAGCAAGTACACAGAGACTGGTGCTAATGATGGGCTGAACGACCATCAAATCAGCTCTACTTCACTTCATAACAACTGCATATCCAGTAATCCAGCAGTCATGCCAAACAAAATTTCAACCAAAGAAAGTGGCAAAACTGTATCTGATAGCACTGAAACAGACAAGACAAATTCTCCTTCTAAATTTTCTGATCCAGAAACTTCCCTGGATGTTAACTGCTCCACACCTCATCCTGACAGTACAACAGTCTTTCCTTCTGAACCCAAAACCAAAGGTCAAACAAAGGCCGGAAGACGTGGAACACAAAATGCAAAGAGGAGCAGAGACTCAGTTCCTAGCACTCGCATTCTAAGGAAAAGACTTCGCTGTTAATAGTTTCTAAATTGTAGCATTTGAGTGCAGGGCATTCAGAAAGAATGTAGAGCTAGACTTAATGTTCAGTGTTGTGTCTTTTTGCAAAGTTCCTGAAACTGAGGTCATCCAGCAAATGGAAAAGAAATCTCTAAACATGCAAAACAAAGAAAATTGTACCTTTTGTTTTCAATTTTTAATAAAAAAAAATCAATTTATACCAATATATTTATAAATGCTATACAAAATAAATAACCCATAATTAATTACCAACCAGTTTAGTTTATTTTACTATGAGTTTGGTGGATATTCTTACTTACTGTTTAACTACTTACTTGTACCTAACAAGGTTTAATAGCTACTGTCATAAGTCATAAAAGTCTGTCAAAAATCTCCTTATCTCTCACTTAAGCCAGAGCAGTGTTTAGTTTCATGCTTGACTGCACAAACCACACACACACACATACACACACACATTAGCAGGTGCACCTGAAACCTGCTAAACCGCAAACATCACATCATGCAGGTATGGACATGTTGGGCTACATGACCGTTGAGTTTCTGTTTCTCTCTCTCCCCTGCCCAGATAAGACATGACCCATGCTTACATATGTTATAGCAGCTATAAACATAATATAAACTATGAACTATATAGCAGCTTCCCTCACCAGCCTCTCTTTTTGCTCTTTCTTGAAGTTACTAAGACATAAAAAATGCAGCATGTCATATTACTAAGAAACCACAAACTATAAATTCCTCTGTCCTGAAGACTTTCCTCTATCGAATACTCTGACCTGTGTTAAAGTTACAGCTTTACCTCTGACTGTTACAAACCACTGACAGTGGAGACTTCTTTTATGACTGTTAAACAAATGTCTCCTTACAGAAAACTTTACTATATCAATGGTCGAAAATGTTTTTAATCCATTTATATGAGGCTTCCACCGTACCCGTGAACGGGTCTGTGAAAGAGCAGGTAATATAGAAATGATAATGTTTTAGTATGAACGCATTAATAAAAACCTGTGATATTCAGCTGCACTACTGTCAGAGCAAATTAATCAACGTTCTAATAAACCATGTGTAACACTGTTAAATGCAAATGACATTCATTTATTGTTACTTACTGACATACTGTATATCATGTGTGTCTTGATTAAATATTAACCTGGATGTATTTGTCTTACAGGATGCACTAAACTCATTCAGCAATAGCCAATAAAGCTTGTATTTATAAATAAATCAATATATTGTTCAACAGAAGAACAGCATAGGGTAGTTCAGCATTACAATATACTGTATAACCAGACAATGTTTGTCCATTCTTCTTTTTTATCCATCACTTTTCTTTTACTTAAAACTCTCCACATATAGACAGTTGCTTGTGAGCAGTTACATGGTTGTGCACGTTTTGGTTAGCAGGGCTCCTGAGGTCCAAGTTGTGTGGAGATGCCCCCCCTCCGGTACATTGTGGGCAAGCCATTGAGACAGGCACATGGTTTTGTGAGGAAAAGCCAAGGGTTACAATCAATGTTGGACCCTGAATAGGCAAGTATCCATAGACAGAAGGCAATAGAAAACAAGTGAGCTTTGTAGAGAAGAAAAACGGAGCATTAGTTCATGTCAGTATTCCTGAAATGTTGGTCTTAGCCTAGTTAAGACCAACAGAGCCTAGTTCTGCACACTTTGGGTCCGAGAGCATTGTGTCCTTTTGATTGACAGGTCCTATTGGTTGTGCAATGGGCAGAGACATGCTGATTGACAGCTAAACTCCATCTCATAAGCAGCACGTGACAGCTGAACTCCATCTCATAAGCAGCATGCTAGAGACTGTAGATGATGGAGTATCTGTTAGCACATCATTAAAGAGAATGGCAACTTAATCAGGTATTTAATTACCTTAAAACATTATTTCTGCAAATACCAAATTATTTATCCGCAAATTCATTGGTAAATTTTACTCTAAAGCCTAATGTGTGATTTTATTACATTCAGAGTGTGTCATTTTCAATATGCTAAATCCAGATTTGTCTGGTCACATTGAATTCAATTTCAGTGCATATTCCAGCATGTTTCACTTCAGCTCCAACTGAACATGTAGTTAACAGCCTTGGTTCTGATCTCTATCAAGTGATTTTTTGGCCATCAGAGAAAGGGATTGTTGCTGTGACTCTGGAGCTGGGGGGCTGTTTGGAGGCGGGGCATTGAAGAGAGGGGCAACAAGGGCTGGGGAAGGTTAGGGGGCAGGTCTGGAGGCTGGGGCATGGTTTGGGATGAGGGCAGGGGAAGAGAGGCACTGTAGGGAAGAGCACTGGGCAAAGCATGGCCAGGCAATGGGGAAGTGGAGTTTGGACGCATCTGATTCAGAGTCAGCCTGCGTTGGTCACAGTGGAACGGGTTAGTGGGTGAGGGAGTACTCAGACCTGAAGAGGAGAAACAAGAAAAAGAAGAGAATGGAAAATACTAAGTACTACATTTTCTGTACCTATTTGACCATTGTTATTTGGTAAAATGTCTCATTAACACTTATTATTTAATTTATTTCAGTCATCCTCTAATCCAGTCCCAGTCTCCATCTCATACCCAATCCAATCCTGGTCCCCATCTCATCACATATTATCCCAGGACCTGTCTTAGCTTCCCATTCTGTCCCAGTCTCTTTTATATTCCCTTTATATTCTCTTTATATTATGTTCTCTATTATAATCTAGTCTCAACTCCTGTCTCATCTCTCAGTCCAGTCTACTTCCTTTCTATTCCCCCAATTCAGTCCCAATCTCTGGTTCATGTCCCATAATCTAGTCCCACTCCACATCTCATATCTTAGTTTTGATTCTTTCCTTTACCCCCCTATTAAGATCCTGTCTCATCCTTCCTCATCCTAATCTAGTTCCACCTACTGAGCCATTGCCAATCCATATCTTATTCCCCAATCCAGTCCAAATGCTTGACTCATTCTCCAATCTTGTCAAATTCCGTCTCCATCCTCAATCCAGTCCCAGACGTTATATTATCCCTCAATCCATTCCAAGTCCCTATATCATCCTTTAATCCAATCCCAGTATTTGTATCTTCCAATCCCATCCCAGTCAATGTCTAGGCAACCAATCATTATCTTGTCAACCAGTATAGTCCTTGTCCTTGCCCCTGTCCCATCCCAGTTCCAATTCCTGTATCATCCCCATCCAGCCTTAATCCCTGTGTCATGACCTAATCCAACATCAATCCTTGTAACATTCTCCAATCCAGTCTCAGTCCCTATATAACCCTCCAGTTGTATCCCAGTTCAAATCTCATCCTCCAATCCAGTCATAATCCATGTCTTTCGCCTCGATCTTTCGTAGCCATTGTCTCAGCTCCAGGTCCAGTCCCTGTTTTAGGTTCAGTTTAAGTCTACTCCATCTCCATCACTAATCTTGCCTCCACAGCCTGACAGTACCACTTTGTGTACCAAAAGTGTTAATCACTCCTTCTCCAGATCAACCAATGAGCAGTCCTTAAGATTATTTTTTCTTAAATGTTCACTAAATGCATGTATTTGAGTAGATTGGTTATAAAGATCAAGTTTGTGTGTTTTTGTATGTGTTTGTGTCTAACCTGAGAGGAAGGGGTTCTTGCTCTTGGCCGGTATATTGGATGGGTTAAGCGTGTGTGTTTGTGAGTGTTGCTTTGAGGGAATGAGTGTGTCTAGGTTGATGAGTGATGCAGCCGTAGGGCCAAGAAAAGCCTCTGGTGTGCAGCACTTTCTAGGGGTCACTGGATCCAGTGGGGGGCCAAGATGAGAGTGGTCAAAGGTCACTGATCTTGCTTCAACTCTGCCATTTACCTGCCCACCCACCACCAAGTCAGCAAATGGGTCTATATCTGAAATAGAGAGACAAAAAAATCAGCCATCATGTACAGATAGAACTGTAAGTTATGCTCTTAACATATACAGTGATGTTGACTTGATCACTCAACAAATGGTAATTTAATGCTACATTTTAACGCCTTCTAATATGGCGATTGGGATTCAACCAAGGGGAAAGAAATTGCCTAATCAGCAAAAGCACATTACAAACACAAATGAAATGCAGGGCAGGCTCAGAAATAACAGTAGTACCTGCTGGACTCTCACAGCGAGGGCTGAACACACTGTTAGGTCGTTTGTCTCCAGGTTCCTCTTCCTCACGAATGGAAAATGGGTCAACTCCTGCTGAGGCTTTGTTACACCACACACCAGGTGTCAAATAAACACTGTCTTCATAGTTTGTGTGAAAGTGTATCTGCGGTTTTGTTTATTTTTGGGCAGTACCTGGACGAACTGGACTCCTCCAGGGTTGTTCTGCAGATTTTGATGTGGACTTGGTAGGCAGGGCCCCCCATGGGTCTGGTGGAGATTGGTTCGTAACCCAATGGTGATCTGGGCTATCAGAAGAGGAGTGGGGTTTCCAGGGACTACCAACTACAGGGGTACTGGTGTTAACCACAGCTAGAGAGAGTGTGAGAAATACAGAGAATGGTATAATCCATAATAGGGATTTTTTCTGGTTTCTTTCACTCATATTTAATATTCACATGAAACCAATAGATGGAAAACACACTATAAAAATGAGAAGATGAATTCAGCAACTTACCTACAGACTCCCAGGGATCAGAGGTTAAAGGGCAGGAGGGCTGAGCATCCCAGAGATCATCACTGGGTGGCTCTTCAGATTGTCCAGATGGTCCAAATATGTCGACCAGATCAATCATGGCTGACTGGAAGGACAAACAGGTCATAAGGCAGACAAACACACACCAGTAGAGCTGAGAATAGAGCTACAGAGAGAATAGACTTACAGAGAATCCTATTTGATTGAGTTCAGTGTCTGTCAGTTTCAGAGTCTAGCAAGACATTCCCTTGGCTTTTATTTCTGTTACTGAAATGCCCTCATCCACTTTCCCCTGTCTCATTCTAATATGATTGCTTTATTATCAAAAATTACTTTTGTTAGATGATTACTTGGTAGCCCATTGGATCAAGTCAACATCAATGAAAGTAGCACAGCCTTTAAAAAAACACTGTAAAACACTGTAATGAAATGAAATGAAATGAAGATAAAGCATGATTTGTTATGTCCAGATAAAAGCCATCCTTTATATATCTAGCAGCTTGTATAGCCTTATTATTTTATTTAATTAGCTGGTTAGCAAGATAGGTAATTCATTTGGTAGGTAGCGAGCAAGATCGATAACATTTTAGCTAGTTAGCTAGTAGATCAATATAAATATGATACATCGTTCTTCTGGCCAAGGTTGAATCCTGCTACCATTCATTTTGTGCTGCAAGTGCCCACAGATATGACAGATTGTTCATGCTTTTGAGAATGTAAGTTAATAAGGATTTGTTAAAGGTAGTAATGGAAAGAAGTGTGGATTGTTGTTCTTGTACCTCCCCAGGTCCAGATTCACTGCCTCTCCTGCTCTTGTCTACAGCTTTCTCAACTTGGGATTCGTCCTCTTGACCTCTGCGGTGCTCCTTTAGAAAAAGAAAGCAAACTTAAATTAAAAAAAAACAAGAACAAACAAACACTACACATATGCTATTTGAAAAGTAAGGAAAAAACACTGTGTTGTGCTGTTAATTAATAAAATAATTAAAGACTGAGTGGTGTGATAAAGCAGAGTTACTGTTACCCCCCAAAAGTTGATTATTTTCTATAACAGCATGTCTCAGTGTGTTTTATTCCTATTATACCACAGCAATTTGCTTTATTTCATCATAGCACCACAGCAATTTTTTATCAATTAAAGAACGTCATGTCATATCTTTTATCTTTTAACAGTTACATTTAATGTTGTGGAATGCCCCTGAAACAAGTTAGTTCCTGTTATCACCTACAATATTGCAGCTACAATCATCTATGCTATTGCAGCTACAAACAGTCCTTCCCTCGACAGCCTCTGTTTTTTTCTCTTTCTTGAAGTTCATATGGCAAAAAAGAGTCCTCCATCCACTAACACAGTGCTGGTAATATTCGAACCAATCTGGCTGTGTGTGTGCGTTTTAAGCGTGAGTGCAACACTGATAAAAGTTACATGATATAAGCATGAATGTTGGAGTATGCAGTGTGTGTGTGTGTTACCTCTCGGCTCATGGCAAGTGCCAGCTGTAGCTGCAGCTCTTCCTCTCCGCTGGTTTGAGGGCGAGAGTGCTCCAGATCAGAGGCTCTTGGAGATGAGGGGGATGCTGAAAGAGATTGACAAGAACTGGAAGGCAATATCACAGAGATATTGTATCTGTAGTGAAGTTGGGAAAAAGGGGGTAACCCACAGGTTTATCACAGCCCACTATTTATAAAAGGATTGTGGTTATGTGCAGGATTGTGCACCATTATAGAGTTATCTAACAGCCTAGTTAGCCAAGTTTAAAATTAAAGTGACACAGAATGTTCTGAAACAGCTAAATCACAAACACTAAACACACAACTATATACAGTAGCCAATGAACTTTATATGCTAGCTTAGGTTTCCCATACAGACCACTCACAGGTAAAGGAGGATGGAGATCCTCTGGAGCGACTGAACTCCTCTCCATACAGCGCTGCCATGCTCGGCTGGCTGCTCCTCCTGCTCGGGTATGAAGGAGGCACTGTACCTGACCCTCCACCTCCTCCTGCGCTTGCTAACCGCTCTTTGGTCTTGAGCGCTAGTGCTCTCTCGTGTCTGAGCCTGTCCTCATCCCTGAGCAATGCCACCAGCTGCTTGGCCTTCTCACGTACATTCACACCCTGATCGCGCCCGTCCCGGTCCACGTACTGAAAGTCACGCAGCGTCTGGATGGTGAAGGCATTTTCACGGCACTGCTGCGCTACACGCTCCGAACCCGTCTTAGCCAAGTAGTCAAGCAGGGTCAGGGCCTAAACAAAACAAGGGGCCTAAGATGACAAGTGGCTAGCATGGTCCCATTTTAAACCAAATGACAAATAAAAATAAAGCTGATGAATGCAGTTTGCATTGCCCCTTTTACAGCTAACATTTGCCACTTTTTGGCTGCTATATGTGTGTACTGATAACATAATGATGATATACACCGATCAGCCATAACATTATGACCACCTGCCTAATATTGTGTTGGTCCCCCTTTTGCTGCCAAAACAGCCCTGACCCATCAAGGCATGGACTCCACTAGATCCCTGAAGGTGCGCTGTGGTATCTGGCACAAAGACGTTAACAGCAGATCCTTTAAGTCCTGTAAGTTGCGAGGTGAGGCCTCCATGGATCAGACTTGTTTGTCCAGCACGTCCCACAGATGTTCGATTGGATTGAGATCTGGGGAATTTGAGGCCGAGTCAACACCTTGAACTCTTTGTCATGTTCCTCGAACCATTCCTGAACAATTTTTACAGTGTGGCAGGGCGCATTATCCTGCCGAAAGAGGTCACTTCCATTAGGGAATACTGTTGCCATGAAGGGGTGTAACTTGGTCTGCAACTATGTTTAGGTAGGTGGTATGTGTCAAAATAGCATCCACATGAATGCCAGGACCCAAAGTTTCCCAGCAAAACATTGCCCACAGCATCACACTGCCTCCGCCAGCTTGCGTTCTTCCCATAGTGCATCCTGGTGTCATCTCTTCCCCAGGTAAACGATGCACACGCACCCGGCCTTCCACATGATGTAAAAGAAAATGTGATTTATTGGACCAGGCCACCTTCTTCCATTGCTCCGTGGTCCAGTTCTGATGCTCCCCTGTCCATTGTAGGCACTTTTGGCAGTGGAACGGGTCAGCATGGGCTCTCTGACAGGTCTGTGGCTACACAGCCCCATACACAGCAAGCTGCGATACACTGTGTGTTCTGACACCTTTCTATCATAGCCAGCTTTAACTTTTCAGAAATTTGTCCTACAATAACTCTTCTGTGGGATCAGACCAGACAGACTAGCCTTCACTCCCCACATGCATCAGTGAGCCTTGGGTGCCCATGACCCTGTCGCTAGTTCACCGGTTGTCCTTTCTTGGACCACTTTTTGTAGGTACTAACCACTGCATACCGGGAACACCCCACAAGCCCTGCCGTTTTAAAGATGCTCTGACCCAGTCATCTAGCCATCACAATTTGGCCATTGTCAAAGTCTCTCTAATCCTTACGCTTGCCCATTTTTCCTGTTTCCAACACATCAACTTGACAGGTGTTATTGTAACGAGATAATCAATATTATTCACTTCACCTGTCAGTGGTCATAATGTTATGGCTGAACGGTGTAATTATATTGGTACAGCTATAGACATAACTATTAAACATCTATAACAATATAATAAGCATGTTATATGCATATTATGACCTTGTAGACGTGCCTCCAGTTCTTGCCGTGATCATTGAGGCGTTTCCACACCATGGCCATGACCTCACTGAAGGCAGCTACACTAAATGTCAGCTCGGCGATCTCCGACATCAGAGAGCTGGACGGACCCCAGGGGTCGTTGGAGGTCGCCTCGCGCACTTTCACTTCAGCCTCCGAGTAGTTGTGTACAATGTTCTTCACCTGCCGGCGCAGGGCCGAGGTTGTCATGGCTACGGCAGGTGTGTGTGTGAGTGAGTGTTGGTGGTTCTTTATTTTGTAGAGTGGGATGAGTGTGACTCTAATAAGGCTCAGAATCAGGAGTGTGTCTGCAGGAAGAGAGAGATACAGATAGACAGAGAGGTGTTGCATTAAAATTGATCTCTGTGTGTCTAGAGATAATTGAGGTCACAGCTGATTAAAATTACATGAGCGCATTCATATATTTCTCCCTCCTTTTTCTGCAGCAGGATGAGATCAAGTTTCTCTTTTGGGACTTATGTATAATTAAACAACCCGCTGCAGCTGCCACTTTGTACAGAACAACACCAGGACAGGAAGTGTGACAGGAAGTAGGTCATGAAGAAATAGTGTCCATGTGCCAATATTCCCATTCACTAGTGGTGACTCACTGATGTTTCATGTAAAATTCATAGTAAATCCAGTGAGTGGGAATGATTTAGTTGGGTTTCATGCTAATGAATGTGTAATGAAAGCTAGAGGCAGTAACTCCTTATCATAACTCTGAACCTCAGTTTAAGCTTACACTATTAGAATCTCAGTCTCTCATGAGAACTTCATACAATTTTCAAAAGACAAGTGTGACGCATTTGGATTTCGATAAACATCATGAAAATGAAGTCATAAGAAAAGATACAAGAGCTAATTCTGCCCCCAATCCAGCCCCTAACTCCGCCCCAAATCCTAACCTTCATAACCTTTTGTACAACTTCAGTTGTGTGAACTGTTACCCTTCAGAGCGTTAAACCCACCAACTGGATAATAGAAAACGGTAACTGTTCTTTGTGCTTGTGTGCTTGCATGATGGTCTAACATCAGTATACTACAAAGCTCCAAGTCTAGTTTTAGTCACTGCAGTAGACACACACACACACACACACACACACACAGGGCAGCTACCGTTTTACATCATGATCTGTCACTATGGCGACAATGGCCCACAGGGAGCAGGTTGGAAATGAGGAGACAGGGTTGCCCCATATTTTACTGAAGCCCACACACACACACACACACTTCTCTCTCTCTCTTTCTCTCTCTCTCACACACAGACACAAATTCTTGTATTGGGGACCAAATGGTCTCAAAATTGCTGCAACATGACACAGACTGTTGATTTTATTTAGTATTAGGAAGAGGTCATGGTAAACGTCACAAATAAACACTCAAACCCTACACACACACACACACACAGTTCCATAAATAGAGCCAACAGTAAACTGGTGATGATTTACTTAGTATGACTTGATTGTAGAACCATATTATTGAATAATTCTAATCTGTACAGTGGAGTAAGCGTACACACGGAGTGGAGCTTATTGCCAACATCAACACACACACACACACACACACACACACACACACACATAAACAGAATCTCATTTTCTATATCACATTTCATTCATTTCCACTCAGTGACATAAATCATCTCGATAACCAGCAGCCCAGGAGGATTATGGGATGAAAGATGAGGCTGCCATAATTCATCATCTTGTCTCTCTAAAAGTCGGGAAAACATCAAACTTTCCCAGGTGATAAAATTTTCCATAACATTTCCATAATAATTCCATAATAGTTTATTATTTATCACAGTGTATGGCGTATCACAAGTAGTTAATGTTTTTAACCTTGAAGTTGCAAATATTGTTACTGAGAACAAGATTAATTATTCTTCACTCGTAGCTCAAGGTAAGAAAATATGTCGAAAGTGCAGACTCTAAAACTGTTTGTATGGATTTAGTTACTTATTTAGTAATAAACCAATTATAGCAAGTGATGCATTACTAAATAAAACTTAATTATTAATTAATAATCTTTATAAATTAATGGTTTATACTTGGATAAAGCTTTAAAATAAAATATAAAAATTACATATGATGTATTAATATTTTAGAATAAGATTAACAACCTTATAACAAAGTGACATTTATAAAATACTTAATAATAATAATAATAATAATAATGCAACAGTAAAAAATTATTCTTTATAAAGCAGTGGGACTCTAGTTCTAATGGAGGCATGGAGGACGAGGGAGCACAGGAAGACTCCAGAGTCATCACAAATTTACACACTATCACCTTTCTGCTGAGCAATGGTATGTTCCCTCTCTCCCTCCCTCTCTCTCTCTCTTTCTCTCTCTCTCTCTCTCAGTGCATTCTGCATGCTTTATTGGTTTGCAGGTTTGCATAATAATGGTGTATTTACAAAGCTCTGTGTGTGTGTGTGTGTGTGTGTGTGTGTGTGTGTGTGGTAAATAGTAGCTAACACGCCATCATATCTATCATGTCTTCTGGTATTTTTCTAAACTGAATAAAGACATTATTAATAATATAATAATTAATTTAATTGCTCAGAACTGGAATATCTTTCAATATAACTTACATATAAGTTTCATTTTAGCTCATTTTAGCTCCACTCTCAACTTAATCCCAATTTCAGACCCTTATTGTAACTCCACCCCTCATCTGAACCCCGTCCCTCATTGTAACCACTCCTACCCCTTAATCCTCACCTTAACACCCTTACCTTAGCCCCACCCCTCATTGTAACCACACCCACAACTGAACACCTTTACCTTAGCCCCACCCCTCATTGTAACCACACCCACAACTGAACACCCTTACCTTAGCCCCACCCCTCATTGTAACCACACTCACATCTTAACACCTTTACTTTAGCTCCGTCTCTCATAATAACCATACCTTTACCTTAACATCTTTACCTTAGCCCCACCCCTCATAGTAACCACACCCTCACCTTAACGCCTCTCCCTTAGCCCTGCCCCTCATTGTAACTATACTTCCACCTTAATCTTCATCCTGTCCTCCGCCGATAGAGCAAATGCTTTTCTGTTGCGCCACTCGGGAGCCAACACGGAATTAAGATAACGCCATTATCTTAACCCTGCCCTAACTCCCTCATTTTAACTCTATCCGTCTCCATAATCTTGCCTTCACGAAAACCCCACCATTCACTGAAACCCCACCCTCAACTTAATCCTCTTCTTTACTCTGCCCCTTTGTCTTAGCCCCGCCCTTCGGCCTAACTCTGCTATGACATATAACTGATCATTAGTACGTAATTACTCTTAAGTAATAAAACAATCAGGATTTCACATTTGACCCTAAACTTCACTCTCTGTATACACTGCACTTCAGTTCAGCATTATTACAACAGCTTAACACACACACACACACACACACACACACACTCGGGTATTAGAGTGGACAGCCAATATGGATCTATTCTGAGAGGAAGGACACACACACACACACACCTATGAAAATGGAAATACCTTCAAGGGCAACACTGCTTAAAAACAGCATGCACTCAGAAGCATCAGTGTCTTCTACACAAACACACACACACACACACACACACACTCTCTCTCACACACACACTCACACTCTCTCTCTCTCACACACACACACACAGAGCTCAGAGATTAAGTCATAGCAGAGGTGCTGACTGTTCACTTTTTCTTCTCTTGTATCACACAGGGAAAGAAATCACAACATTCACTCAACCCTGTTACCTGAAGACATTCACCCCTAGAAATAAATATTTAAAATATTCCACAAGTCACAGCTAATACAATCAGTGTGAATTTGCATCATCCACATTTCCTGAAGTTCATGAAAAGAAGAAACTTTCTCTTATTCTCTTGTTGTTTTTTCTATATTATTGTTGACATTGTGAAAATGACTGATGAGCTCATTTGAAAGTACAACTCCAGATTGAAAAATTCTTTAAAAAAAAAAGATTTTAAGTATATCATTAAAATGTCCCTAATGTCACTATGCTGTTAGCATGAATGGCTAGTTAGCCACATTTTTGTCTCTTTGCTAAATAAAAACCACAATCATTTATTTATTTTCAACTCCGTTAATCATACTCTAGTGGTTGGATTTGACTCTACCTCCTATCTAAGGCCCTGTTTACACCTGGCATTAACATGCTTCCTGGGGAATCAGATCACAAGTGGACAGTCGAGACGCATAGCCGTTCACACCTGGAATTATCAATGTGTCTCCAGTCACCACTTGTGATCAGATTTCATACATCATTTCCCTGGAGAAAGGCTGTCACGCACATTTATTACATCAGTCTTCCACTGCATTTATTTTCAGGCAGAAATGTCCCGGGAATCATATCTCATGCACCTTTAGGGCTGTTTGAAAAGTTTAAATCACATAGTCTGCTAACGAAACTTAGAAATGAATGAGAGATGAGACGACGAATGAAGCTATGAAAAGCAGCTGCTTTTGTCTCTGCTGTTAGAGAGTCGTTTTTATCCATTAGCCTAGCGGCAGAGAGCTCTACCGTTCAGCGTGATTTCCAAACAGTCTCTCAGCGATTAGATATTTTCCGGCCAGGGCAATGACCCAGTCCATCAGGTGGTCCTTCGTTGCTGTCAAGGAAGCATTGAGACACATTTGTTTTCACACTACATATGTGATGTGGCCTTATGTGTCCCAGACCTCCAAATGTGGTTTGAGTGACTGAGTCACAATGTGTCTTCGAGACACATTTGACCCCGTTCACACTAGTACTTAGCGCTGACCACTTTCAATCCGATCACCTAAGACGCATGTTAATATGAGGTGTGAACGGGGCCTAAGTCACTTTGATGAAACACTGTGTATAAGGCAGGAGTACACTTTGCATGGGACATGCGCATTACAAACACATAAACACCCGTCTACTCCTAGTAAATTTTGAGTAGCTAATCCACATTCTAAAAGAAATGAACTAATTTACTAATTCCCACAATCAGCAACATCACATAAGAAGCTTTACTGACCATTGAGTCATGATGATCTGGCAAACAGTAGTCTACTGATAGAAGTCTACTCATGGAGATGAGCAGTCGAGGGTTAAATACTCAAACTTATGGACAACTACCAGTCTATCACTTCTTAAACATCTGGTTAATCGTTTTATTCTAACAGTAGACAGTGGATGGGCTGACCTGATCTTGGACTTAATGCAAACTAGCTGTTATCAATATAATTCATCTAACCACATATTACTACTTGTACATTTCCATATTTTAATTCATTTATAATATGCCTAATGCTTGTAAAAACACACCGTGTGTAGTGTTACTTTTTTCCAACATGACACCTATGTGGTAACTAATCAGTAATTCATCCTTTTACTTAAAATCTGTAGATTTGGCAACCCTTGTGGTCATCTATGATGAATTTTTGTCTGAAGAGTCACATTGAAAAATACATCAGTGGTTTGATTAGTGGATCTCCTGAGTTTAATATGGCATGAACAGGAAAACACTAAACTGTAAAGTGCTGGAGTGACTAAATGGAACTGTGTTCAACCACAGCTACCAGGCCCCTTGGAGCCATACGGACAAAACACACACACTCCCACACACACATAATGCCTCCACACACAGTCACATTTCCTGAGTCAGAGTAGCTGTTCTAGGCAGGACTTACAGAGCCCGCGTGAGATCACCGCACGCGCATGGCTGCAGATACTGGATTACCATAAACGCCTCTGACCGTTTGTAGGCCCCTCATCAGAGCAACACCTCCATCACACATGCACACACACACACACAATCACAAGAGTCACACACATACACACTCTTACACAGTGATTGACTGAATCTACCCAGTGTGTTATTCTATAAATATTACACAATGAAAATCCCTGCAGCAAATGCAACGGCACAGAATACATTACTGCATCTGTCTCTCTGTCAGTCTCTCTCTTCCTCTCTTACCTCCAGCATCGCTCGCTCTCCTCTGTGTGCTTCAGGATGGAGTGCCAATGTGAGGGACCTAGATAGAGAGAGAGAACGAGCATGCGATGCTCTGATCCATAACACGCGGCACTCCAGCAAAAAAAAAAAAAAACCACCCTACTCGTCACTCCTCCCTCGGGTGCAGCATTTTGCTTGTAAAAACGGAGAGAACCTGGTGCATCGCACCCTCATGCTTGCTTACGCAGCGTGTAGGGGAGAAAAAGAGAGAGAGAGAGAGAGAGAGAGAGAGGGATGAGATGCAGTTAACCCCTTCTTCCCCAGTACAACCACTCAACCACTGAATGAATAACACAGAAGAGGCCAAATACTGCTGCTGCTTATGGACACAGGTTATGTGTGTATTGTTGTGGTGCCATATGATGCAACACACTGTGATTCAATAACAAAAAAAAAATCCTTTTTAATCATTTGTTTCAACACTGGTAGTGAGAATGGAATCTAAGAGGCATAAATCAACAACCAAGCACACACTACAGAAAGGAAATCTCCTTTAATAAGCTTTCTAAATCCTAAACACTCGACATAAAACGAGCTGAGTGTGTGGTACCTCTGTTTGTCAATACGGAGACATCAGGATCCACCACTGGTCAATACACATAAATATGGAAGCCGCTGTACTGATTCGACTCGCATCTGTCTATACACCACTAGTATGAAACCAGAGTGAGTGTATGTATAATGTCTTGATACCTTGTTTGTGAGATGTTCACGCCTGTGATTTTGGTGTTCCTGCAAGACACTAGTGAATATTTCATAGATTTCAGCTGCCTATTTGATATGTAATGTTTCAGAGGCATTCTTTTTTCTTTTTTTTTTTTTTGCTTTTTTTGCTTTTCAATATTTGGTATGTTAAGGCTTGATTGTTTCAGTAGTCCAGCATCAATCACCATTGTTTAAATGTTGAATCTATGTGCAACAGGAGATTGAACCATTTGCTTCTTTCGGAGGGAAGTAGAAGGCTGTGTGGTTATTGGGACCTGGGGTAATAATTCCAAAAAGGAAGTGAAATTCATTTTAATAATTATTAAAACGTATAAGGACACAGAGGATATGGATTGTGAGGATCTGGTAGGGAAGGAGGTGAAACTTGTGGTGTTTTGATTTTGGATGGGCTGGGTATGGAGCTGGTGATTGCAGGGATGGGTTAGGGATAGAGACAGGACTTATGAGGTGGGTAAGGGATAGGGATAGGAGTTACAAGAATGGGATGGGGTAGAGACAGGACTTGCGAGGATGGGTGAGGGGTAGAGACAGGACTTACGAGGATGGGTTAGGAATAGAGATGGGTCTTCTGAGAATAGGAAGGGAATGTAAATGGGTTGGGAGGATGGGATAGGGATAGAAACGAGACTTTTGAGAATGAGGTAGTGATATAGATGAGATTGTAAGAATGGAGAGGGGATGGAGACGAGACTTGTGAGGATGAGGTAGGGATATAGGTGAGACGTGTGAGAATGGAGAGGGGATGGAGATGGGACTGGCGAGGATGTGGTTGGGATGGTGTGAGGGACAGTTACAGGGACGGGGCTAGAGACAGGGCTTGTGAACATGAGAATAAGGGATGGAAGTTCTGCAACTCTAGGCCAGGTATTCAGCGTTCTTCACCAGTTCATTTAGGCACTTTCAGACTGTTTGAGGTCTCCAAAAACTGGTTTGAAAAACAGTTCTATTGTGTAATGTGGAAAGAGCATGAATGATTGAGGAAACAGAGTTCATGGAGATAGAGGGCTATTTACAGGCTTTCTCTATTTCTAGCATCTCTAGTGTTGCCATACATTAGAGTAACACGATGATGCAGGATGCAGATCTGGGTGTGTATTTGTTGTGAGTGTGCACTATGATAAATGGCAGAGAGAAATGTTTCAGTTGCTGTTCTGTAGGTTTTCTTGGATTTGCTGAGCTTCCTCGAGCAGATCTCCAAGAGAATCAATCATGTTCTCCATAAGGACATACACCTAAAACACATAAAATATCACAGTTTATCATTATTATCTCAATCACCTTTGTATGGTGTTAGCTAGTGCAGGTTCACATGTAACTCTCTTTATCTGTTCTATGTGCCTCTATCCTAGTGAAGGAGGCATGGCCTCTATCCTTGTTAGTCCCAGTCAAGGAGGTGTGGCCTACATGCCTGTCAGGCTCAGTGAAGGATGTGTGGCCTGTGTGCCTGTAAATCACAGTGAAAGAGGCATGGCATGTGTGTCTATCACTCCCACTGTGCCTGTCAGTCTGAGTGAGCAAAGCAAAGCTAACTTCTTTGTTTTTAAATTGAAACTGAGTTGTTTGTAGTAAGAGAGCTACTGAAGAGTCTCATAAGGAGAAATGAACACCCCTAATAAGTGGAAAATATGAAATATGTATTAGGTATATGCTTCTATTATAAACTGAAGAGGTCTCTGCTCTGTGGAGAGCTGCAACAAAACAAAGAGCTCAGAGAAGCATCTGCTGAATTAATCAGATATGAGAGAGAGAGAGAGAGAGAGAGAGAGGGAGAGAGGGTAGGCGTGTTGAGATCATGTGTGTGTACGTCTATGCAGGTAAATGCATTGTTAAATCATTGTTGTTAATTAAAAGACGTATTTAATCCAGTATAAAAGCTGTAATTTAGTATGATCATGACTATAAATCTACTCTCAACTGAACTGAGAGGAGGGGAAGATTAAAGCAGAGAGAGGGAAAGAAAGACACTCAGAAAGAGAAAAGGGGGTGGGGGAGGATGGCTATAGGTTTTTAACGTAAACTAGTGATTCTTGATTCAATACTGAATGGTGCATTAGTGTCTGGGTCGATTTAAAAGCCCATTATGGATGTGTACGGCACACCCATGAGAGAGAGGTACAGCCTTAGAGCGATGTGAGGACGAGTACACTGACTGAAATGACTTAGTGTGAAGTGAGGTAGTCTGAACTGATAATAAACGACAGGTGGAAAATGTAGATATTCATAATAATGCCTGGGAAAAAGTAGATCTGCAGTGATTTAAAACAAACTGTAACTGATTTCTTTAACAAAATTAACAATTTCAGTGTACTGTACTTATGTCAAAGTATACAAACTTCGATAAAAGGTTACACTAATAAATAACCATCCACTCAGTGGCGAGATGGCACCAGCATGGCTGCTATACAGTCTTTACAGTCTTTAATATGTATGGTCAGCTCCAGAAATATTGGCACCCTTGGTGAATATGAGTAAAAAAAACGTGGTTAGTTTAATCAATCTAGAAAATAAAAGAAAAATTATTCTTTAATTAAATTTATCCTTTAAGAAAGAAAAAAAACATATAAACAACAATGATTGTCACAATTATTGGCACCCCTTGTGTTTAGTACTTTATGCAACCATTATGCAATTAAAAATTAATTAACATCAAACTGTTAAAAACTGTTTTTTAATTAGTATTAATAATGTGTTTGTTGGTGCGGCAGCTGACCATGTCAGTGTGTGTGTATGTGTGTGTGTGTGTGTGTGTCCATGCCTGTCGGTGTAGAGTGTGTCGGTATCTTTGCTGTAGTTCAGGCTTGATGTCACACTGTTGTTGAGTGCTCTCTGTGTTTAGACTTATTGTGGTAGAGGACGACTTTGTGTTCACCTGCTTCTCCAAATCCAACACCTCCTCCTCCTCCTCCTCTTTGGGCTTGTCCTTACTCCAGCCATGCTCCTAAACCACACACACACACACACACACACACACACACAGATGGTGTAACGCTGCTGTAATGTGCTGCCCCCTGCTGTTCCCTCACTCTCAGTACAGCTCATTACCTCAGCAGGTTTGTCCTTGGCTGCAGGTTTGGCTGCACCTTTCTTCTCCTCCTTCTCTTTAATCAGCGGCGCTTCTTTTCTTTCCATCATGTCCTCCTCCGTCGCTGGCTCTTCCTCTGTGCAACCATTCAACTAATAACTCTCAAACATTCTAATACTTTATTAACTAATTAATAGTTACACCAGTAGTGCAGAGGAATGTGTATGTCTGGGCATGTGTTTAGCTTTAAAGGTCCCCATGATGTAAGGAATACATGCCAAGTTTGAGGGCTTTAAGGTTAGGTTTAGGGTCTTTGAACACCAAAACTTACTCATTTGTTAAACATATGGTAAAGGCACCGCAGCAGAACAACTTTCAAGCTTTATGTGCTAGTGGTAATACAATATCACAGGTTTATTTACAATCTGTCATAACAGGGGTTGACAAATGCTAAATTCATTCGCTAGCCCACTGGGCAAGTTATTTGTGTCCAGCTAGTGTCTTTTTTCTCTCTGTTTGTTACTGCAAGCAGGAGAGCTACATTGCAGCTTTGCACTGGACTTTTATATTTCCACATAGCTGCATGTTTCTGATTCTACAGATATCATCTGCCATCCGTTCATGCTATTCAATCCATCTAATAACAATCTACTGTGAGCCAGATGTGGCTGATGTGTGTAGTACTTCTCTAACTACACTATATGGTCAAAAGTTTATGGACACCCGTCCTAATGACAGAGCTCAGGTGTTTCAGACACACCCGTTGCTAACAGTTGCAATCTCCATAGACAAACAGAGGCAGTAGAACGGGTCATACTGAAGAGTTCAGTGACATTAAATGTGACATTGTAGAAGAATGCCACCTTTCTGCCCTGCTAGATCTGCCCCAGTCAAATATAAGTGCTATTAATGTGCAACAGATGCATTTAGGAGTAACAACAGCTCAGCCACAAAGAGTAAACTCACAGAATGTGACATCGAGTGCCGAAGCACGTAGCACCTAAAATCGCATATCCTCTGATGCATCACTCACTACAGAGTTCCAAACTGCCTCTGGAAGCAACATCAGCACAAGACCTGCGCGTTGAGAGATTTGTGAAATGGGGTTTCCATGGCTGAGCAGCTGCACACAACCGTTACATCACTATGCGCAATGCCACACGTAGGCTGGAAGGGTGTAAAGCACCACCACTGGACTATGGAGCAGTAGAAACATCTTCTCTGGAGTGATGAATCACGCTTCACTCTCTGGCAGTCTGATGGATGAATCTGGGGGTAGTGAATGCAGAGTGCCAACAGTAAAGTGTGGTGGAGGAGAGATAATGATCTGTGGCTATTTTTCAGGGTTTGGGCCCTTTCCAGTGAAGGAGAATGTGAATGCTACAGCATACAAAGACATTATACACAATTGTTTGCTTCCAACTTTGTGGCAACAGTTTGAGGAAGGCCCTTTCCTGTTCCAGCATGACTGTGTCCCTGTGCACAATGCGAGGTCCATAAAGACATGGTTTGTGGAGTTTGGTGTGGAGGAACTCCAGTGGTCTGCACAGAGCCCTGACCTCAACCCCAATGAACACTGACTGAATGGGCACAAATTCTGACAAACACTCAAAAATCTTGTAGAATGCCTTTCCAGAAGTGTGGATATCCATATTAAGGCCCATGGTTTTGGAATGGGATGTCCAGCAATTTCATATAGGTGAGTTCTTCAGGTGTCCACACTTTTGTCCATATAGTGTATGTGTAGAAGTGTGTGCTAAAATTACAGCATCAAGGTGCGTCGCTTCACTGTGAAGCGTATTATATTTAAACATATGCACCAAATGAAAACTTTTGTTTTGCAGAAAGACAGTAGGAAGTAGGTTTGATTTTTTTCTCTGGTTGTTGAAACTATTTGTCCAATAGGCAACTATGAATAAAAAAGCTAACATGAAAAATACCTGTCCTGGGCTGCTAATTTGTCCACACCTACAATTTTTTCGTCCAGCAACTATGCACCCTGTGCACACTGGCCTTTAGGAGTAAATACAGTTATACATATGTCAATGAAAGTACCTCACAGAGATATTAACACAAGGCTGTGTGTACTCACGGCTGTCTGTTTCTGTGTCTCCCCAGTTATCGTTCTCAGGAAGTCCCAGCACATGTCTGAGCCACAGAGCCTCACTGGCTAAACCATCCAACAGCTCCCTCCATAACTGCAGCCTATGCACCAGAAATTAAATCAAAGCCAGGACTCTTCCTCCCAAGAACAAAACCAAGACCACACCCCCCATGCCCAATCACAATTAAGATTTTGCAAATTTGTTGGATTTCATTTTGAGCTAATATCATTCACACCATCTCTATCACTAACTTCAACCATTTATAACTTTCCAGATGGGTTGGCTTGTGCAAATTTCTTTTTACATTCATGAGATTTTATGTTATAAGTAAGAAAACTGAAGCCAAAGCTTAAATTTCTTAATAAATATACAGGTAACATATTGGTGCCAAGTGGCCTCACAAACACACAGGGCTGGCAAGATTGTGATTTTATATTGGCAAACAAAGTACAAATTAATTTGCTAGTCCTCAGAGTAGCACCTGATGGAAACACACAGTGATCCCTGTTTTTTTGCTTAAAAAATTGGATGGAAACCCCGGTTTAAACGTACCCTATTGCGTGCAGTGTGAGCGGGATGGAGGCAGGCTGTGATTGGTGGAGTTGCAACAATAATGTGTTGTATTGGCTGAGAGCTTCCTCCCTGCACAGTCCTACACTCTTCTCGTGTGTGTCTGCGTCTCCTGGTGGCAAAGACATCACCACCTTGTGGAGGAAAGGAGCAAATACACATACAGAGAGCCTTAATATTACTTCACAATTTGTCATAGTATAAAAGGATTTAAAAGGATTCATCAGTGGAAGGTGTGTGTAGGAGTTCCACCTGATGAAGGCTGCTCATAGACAGATCCCAGACAGGGCCATGTGTGTGTTCGTCCTCTGTATCTCCTGACTCTGTCCATTTTGCCTGCTCCCACAGGCCCTTCAGTGCCTCCACTGGCTCATGATGATAGTGCAGCTAAAATAAACACACACACACACACACACACACAGAGTTAATTAATGGGATATAAAACAAACATTCATTGTTATAAGATTAGACTCATTTTCTTTGAAATAATTTGCATTTGTGTGTGTGTGTGCGTTGTGAGTATGAGTGTCTTAATAGAGTACAGACAAAAATGTGCTCTTTTATCAATGCAGCACTGATGGGCCCCCCAAGGGACTTCTAAAATGTTCCGGCCTAGATCCAATTATTCTGCTAATGGAACACTGCATGGTGTGTGTGTGTGTGTGTGTGTGTGTGTGTGTGTTCCAGGAGAAGTGTGCGGATGTGCAGAAACCTTTATAAAGCTTTTAAAGATACAAAGGCTTTCAATACTGTAGATCAAGCAGTCCTTTGGTAACTAGTGAACAATTTTTGATTGCTATGCACATTTTAACTATGCTCAAACACCTCGGCATGGAAGCACAAGTTTTTATCAATCACCATCGTTCTCTGTGAAGGTAAGGGTAAAACAAGGCTGTGTGCCTTGACTAAAACCTCTTACAAAATGCAACATCTCTGTCATTCATGGCCTACAATGTCATGTAGATGACTGTACCATTATCGCTCACTCGCACTTGGCCATATAAAAGACACTCGGCACTGTTTACTCTGTCTAGTGGTTCCCACCCAAAAATCTCATTGTCCAGCAGCAGACTTCATCCATGCAATTTCCTCAGTTCACCACAGATGACCCTCAATGTTGTCAACAGGTTCTGATACATTATATGGCTAAAAGTTTGTGGACCATCAAACCTATATGTGGTTCTTCCCCAAACTGTTGCCACAAAGTTTAAAGAACAAAATTGTATACAATGTCTTTGTATGGTGTAGCAATACAATTTCCCTTCAATGGAACTAAGAGGCCCAAACCTGTTGAACCATGACAATGCCCCTGTGCACAAAGAAAAACTCAAGTGTCCTGCACAGAGCCCTGACCTCAACCCCACTGAACACCTTTGGGATGAACTGGAACACCGACTGAACCCCAGACCTCCTCACCAACATCAGCGCCTGACCTCACTAATGCTCTTGTAGCTGAATGAACACAAATCCCCACAGCCACGCTCCAACATCTAGTGGAAAGCTTCCCAGAAGAGTGGAGCTCATTATAACAGCAAAGGGGAAATAAATCTGGAATGGGATGTTCAACAAGCACACATGGGTGTGATGGTCAGGGGCGCCACCCACTTGGAAATTCAAGTCTGCATAAATAAATCATCTCTGGGTCCACATTTTTGAGAACATACACCAAAACAATCTACAAAGTTACAGTATACCAAGCTGTGTGCCTCTCTACATTGCTTTATTTTGCTGAGACCAGGACAATGTATCGCTCCCATATTAGGTGTATGGAAACATTTCACATCCTCTGCAAATTCTGAACATTACCTCCACAGACCGCATCCAATATGTTGACACCATAACTAATCAACATTAGCATAGGGGAAAAATCTGAAGGATGCCTGTGATGGCAAATCCTGTATGTACAAAGACCAACTAAAAACCATCATGAAGCAGTGCAACCCATTGACCATGAAGAGTTGGCTGCTGACAGGTAAGTATGTAGGTCTATCACCTCCTCTAGAACCATCATCCTTGGAGGCTTAACAAATAAACTGAAGGACGGCTCTGAGACAGCACAGGGAACAGTATATGGGTCTATCCGAGAGTGAGAGAGATAAGACACAAATAAAAAGTATGTACCAGTCAGAGTGAACATGTCTAGCTGTGTCTGTCTATCTGTTTATTATACTGTTTATTATTTTTATTTCCTGTAGTAACAGAAATTACATTTACGCAAGACATATTGTTTACAGTTTTAAAGGCTTTACACAGCACAGAGGACCATCAATGTAAGAAAACACAATCACATCCACATCATCATTCTAACCCTACACATAATGCAGCTAAAATGATAGTTCTTATTTCCTCATGGGGTAAAGGGCTAGCAGTGGGAGACTAATAACTATTTGATGAATAAGACTGCTTCCTGTTCATGGTTATTAAGGTTTGATATAAAAGCAGCGATTTCTCTTTCTACATTACAGCTGTTCTGAATAGTGTTTATTTTTAAATTTTCATTTATTTGTCATCTCTTAACCGCTAAGTGCTGAATCAGTCTCTCTGTGTTATGTGTTATAGTCCCCACTGCTTTCTCTCAATAAGAACACACTTTTATAATCTGAACTGGTGAAGAATTGTGGCATTATTGTCATGCTTGTCATGGATGGAATAAGAACAGCTCTTGTTATGGGAGTAAGATTTTAGGATTGTCTTATTATGTGGGAATCTATGTAAGGATTATGGTGTACTTTGTGAGGACCTACGTTAGGATTGTAGTGTGTTTTGTGAGGACCTACATTAGGATTGTAGTGTGTTTTGTGAGGACCTACATTAGGATTGTAGTGTGTTTTTTGAGGACCTACATTAGGATTATAGTGTGATTTGTGAGGACCTACATTCGGATTGTAGTGTGTTTTGTGAGGACCTACATTCGGATTGTAGTGTGTTTTGTGAGGACCTACATTAGGATTGTAGTGTGTTTTTTGAGGACCTACATTAGGATTGTAGTGTGTTTTTTGAGGACCTACATTCGGATTGTAGTGTGTTTTGTGAGGACCTACATTAGGATTGTAGTGTGTTTTGTGAGGACCTACATTCGGATTGTAGTGTGTTTTGTGAGGACCTACATTAGGATTATAGTGTGATTTGTGAGGACCTACATTCGGATTGTAGTGTGTTTTGTGAGGACCTACATTCGGATTGTAGTGTGTTTTTTGAGGACCTACATTAGGATTGTAGTGTTTTTTGAGGACCTACATTAGGATTGTAGTGTGTTTTTGAGGATGTACATTCGGATTATAGTGCATTTTGTGATGCCCTACGTTAGGATTTTAGTGTGTTTTGTGAGGACCTACATTAGGATTGTAGTGTGTTTTGTGAGGACCTACATTAGGATTGTAGTGTGTTTTGTGAGGACCTACATTCGGATTGTAGTGTGTTTTGTGAGGACCTACATTAGGATTGTAGTGTGTTTTGTGAGGACCTACATTAGGATTGTAGTGTGTTTTTGAAGATGTACATTCGGATTATAGTGCATTTTGTGATGCCCTACGTTAGGATTTTAGTGTGTTTTGTGAGGACCTACATTAGGATTGTAGTGTGATTTGTGAGGACCTACATTAGGATTGTAGTGTGATTTGTGAGGACCTACATTAGGATTGTAGTGTGTTTTGTGAGGACCTACATTAGGATTGTAGTGTGTTTTGTGAGGACCTACATTCGGATTACAGTGTGTTTTGTGAGGACCTACATTAGGATTGTAGTGTGATTTGTGAGGACCTACATTAGGATTGTAGTGTGATTTGTGAGGACCTACATTAGGATTGTAGTGTGTTTTGTGAGGACCTACATTCGGATTACAGTGTGTTTTGTGAGGACCTACATTAGGATTGTAGTGTGATTTGTGAGGACCTACATTAGGATTGTAGTGTGTTTTGTGAGGACCTACATTAGGATTGTAGTGTGTTTTGTGAGGACCTACATTAGGATTGTAGTGTGATTTGTGAGGACCTACATTAGGATTGTAGTGTGTTTTGTGAGGACCTACATTCGGATTACAGTGTGTTTTGTGAGGACCTACATTAGGATTGTAGTGTGTTTTTGAAGATGTACATTCGGATTATAGTGCATTTTGTGATGCCCTACGTTAGGATTTTAGTGTGTTTTGTGAGGACCTACATTAGGATTGTAGTGTGATTTGTGAGGACCTACATTAGGATTGTAGTGTGTTTTGTGAGGACCTACATTCGGATTACAGTGTGTTTTGTGAGGACCTACATTAGGATTGTAGTGTGTTTTGTGAGGACCTACATTAGGATTGTAGTGTGTTTTGTGAGGACCTACATTAGGATTGTAGTGTGTTTTGTGAGGACCTACATTCGGATTACAGTGTGTTTTGTGAGGACCTACATTAGGATTGTAGTGTGTTTTGTGAGGACCTACATTAGGATTGTAGTGTGTTTTGTGAGGACCTACATTCGGATTCTGGGCATTAAATTGTTCCTCCTCTGTCAGGTAGAGTTGAGCTGGTGATCTTGGTCTGTCTGGAGTACGAATCCCATCCAGCAACTCAAACACCACAGATCTGCACACTGACATGGCCACTCGCTGCTCCAACTCCAGCTACATTACACACACATTTATATTACTTTATACAAATACACATGAACACTGCACACACATTCTGTAACAGCAACACATACACACACACATACACACCTCCAGGGCCGCTCTCTTTTCAGCGGTTTTGTCCTGGTACAGAGCTAAGCCCTTGAGTGTGACCTGAAGTCTGGCTCCGCCCAACAGCACAGGGTGTGTGTGCAGCTTCCACGCCTCTGTCATGATCCCAGGACGCACAGTCTTAAAGGTGAATAGAATTCTCTCAGTATCACCTGGTAGTATCACAGCTGTATCAGAGACAGAGAGACCAGTTGTCATGGTAACCAGAACTATTTATCTTCCTTTGCTAAATGTTAAGCAATTGAGTTTGTTAGTCAATGAGTTTGTTAGCATCATTTGGCTTAAGCATGCTAAATAAAATCCATTAAATCCCAGGGCCTGTCTGGGGTCATATTAGCTTCACTGTAGTTAGTACTTATTCAGATGAATAACTGAATACTAAGCTGGGAGATTCAGGGGTTAAACAATGATGGTAGCTACATTACAAGTATTTTTTCATTCAATTTAACTTAAAAATGACAGATTACATTTACACTGCTGTAATTTATAGGCATAACAAATGCTGCACCTTTACTCTGTATTGCTAGTAATGGTTCATACATATACAATACCTATAGCTAATGGTTACAAAAAAAAACAATTGAGGAATAAAAGGTTTCTTAAACCTCTGGGCTTAGGGACGACAATTTATCTATTTGAAGGCATCTTTGTACAATAGTTATATTCACCACATGGCACTCTTCCATTCAAGTGAACAGGATTTTTCACCAGGCGGATTTAATTCACGTCCAGTGGCTTAACGCAGATCGATTTTAAAGCTCAACGATTTTATGTCCTGATTTTATGCCAGCTCTCAGTATTTACATCATTTTATTGCGACTTTCAAAAGTAGTCATTTATAATGGCTTTTTAGGCTGTTTGGCCTACAAAGAGGTCAAGAGCTCAAGTTTCTTTGTTACAGAATACTTCAGAAAGTTTTCACCCCCGGTTAGTCTGGGAGCTAACTTGGCTATTCAGAAACACATCTTCTTTTCAAGCCAATTCTTTGTAGTTTCTGCCCCGTGCTGTGGCTCATTGTACTGCTGGAAAGTATGTTTTCACCCTAAATGCAGATGTCTGGCTGAGTAGAGAAGGTTCTCCTCAACAATTTGCTTATATCTGGCTCCATCTATGTTGTCTGTGATGGCAAAAAGCTTTCCAATCCCTCCTGCTGAAAAGCAACCCTAGCGCATGATACTACCACCACCATGTTTAAGCACAGGAATGGTATAACTTGGGTGTTGGGCTGTATTTTTTGTGCCCAACATTATGCTTTGGTTTTAGACCAAATGGCTAAGCTTTATTCTCCTCAGACCACAAAATCCTTTTCCAAAAGCTCTCAGATTTTCTAACATGGCCTTTCACTAAATTGGCTTCCTTCTGGCTGCTCTCCCACAGAGGCCTGATCTCAGCCAGGTTCTTTGAGCTCTGTAACTCCTTCAGTGTTGTAGCCGGACTCTGGGACACTTCTCTGACAATTGCCCTTCTTGCTCAAGCACTGAGTTTGGCCTGATCTTGGTACTGTCTGGGTTGTGCCATATTTTTTCTGCTTTGTTCTAATGGATTTCCCACTGTTCCTAAGAAGGTTCAAAGCTTTATGTTTTAATAACCTTCTCCATCTTTTCTCCTCCTAACAACTTCATCATCAAGCTTCACAGGCAGTTCCTTGGTCTCCATGACAGCAGGACTGATCTGATCTACTGGTTTAACTCCCAAACTCAGTGATATTTATTGTGCAAGCATACAATTGGACACAGGTGGATTTAAAAAGGAACAAAGGTGGACGCTGTTTAACATATCTAGTGTGAGCTCTTGAAAATGAAATACTAGTCCTAATGTAGACTGCTAAACGAAAGCAGGGTGAATACTTATCATCTTTTTTCTAAAGAATTCTGAGGACATTTAAATACTTTATTTAATTTTATTTATGTAGGAAAAAAAATCATTCTGATATTAAATTAAATACAGCAAAAAGAGAAATAATACCTGAGAGGTGAATACTTTCTGGAAGCACTGCATAGACATATTTGGTAATTTCTAGTTTAATCTGAATGTTGGATGACAGATAACAGAAGGCACCTTCCACATGCCATTATACTTGACACTGATATCTAACTCCACTGAAAGAACATAACATTTGGCACTGCAGGATCAGTGGGAACACAATACACACACATTACACACACAATGTACTCAGGGAAGGTGTAAATAGTTGTAAATTTATAAAACTATGGAATTTTTGTTTTTCAACAGAAAAAGTCAATAATGCATTCAGAATTAAGCATACTTCTATAACTTTAGAAATAGAATTTTTTGAAGACCTTTAATCCCGTGCATGAACCCTGTTGAACTAAAACTACATGCGTAATGGAACAAATTAGTGCAGTATCCATCACGAGGGTTTATGTTTTTCATGTGACATGTGAGGCAGGTGTGTGCATGGAAATATGGTCTTGAATTTTGCATAAGTGTGCGATTTAAGATACTTTCTATGACGTCCTTATGCTGCTCGTCTTCAGCATACTCAGCAGAACACTTAATGGAAAAACACAACCATAGTTTGTGAAACTTTCGAGCGCAGGTGTCAAACTCTAATCTAACATGCCAAATACAGCCCACTGCCTGGTTTCATTCGGCCTTTTGTATGAACCTTCAAAAAAACTAGATTGAAACGGCCAGACAAAAATGTCTTTCTTAACATTATATATACATTTTTTTGCATATTTGGTAAACAGATGATCAGTTAATCAGTTTAATAAATGTTATCACCCAGGCCTTATAATGCATACAGCTGAAGAGTTTCTGTTAGCACTTATTTTTCCCAGAATTGTCTTAAGTCCTGTCCAGACAGGATTAAATAACATGGGGTCCTAAAGTAATTTTCTATTTTACTTTACAAGTGCTACTCTGTGCTTTAATTTTTCCATCAGAATCCGTCCTGCTCTCAGCAAATTACAGGCTGAATTACCTACTGTTTGTTTGTTTGTTTGTTTATTATTGATTTTCATGAATGTTCGGTCTTGTTAGTAGACTCAGGCTTTGGGTATTATTATGTGGGAATCTGTGAAAGAACTGTATATTGTGAGACATTATATTAGGACGACATTAAGACTAAAGTGTGTTTTGTGATGACCTACATTCAGACTGAGGTGTGTTTTCTGGGGACCTACATTAGAATTGTAGTGTGTTTTGTGGGAACATACATTAGGATTGCAGTGTTTAGGAGTGAGGTGTGTTTGGTGAGGACTTAGTCCCCTGCATTACATGTTAAAAAATTAATAGTCTTACATTATGGTCCTTCAAAGGCTCTAAAGACATAAATGCTAATGGAGCCCAGGCATATGGGCCACATTGAGTTTGACTTGTTTTAGAGTGAGATGTGTGGGTGTACCTGTAGCTGTGTTAAAGTAGAATTGTTGAGTATGTGTGTGTGTTCTGGCCTCGGGAAAGCTGTGTGGCAGCTCCAGTTTCTGCCAGCTGTAGTAGATGGCTGTACTTCCCTCATTCTTCAGTTCCAGGTGAGAACATGTGCTCTCACCCACCACAGCCTCAAATGTCAGGCAGACAGAGACACCAACCTCTCCCTGAACACACAACACACAAAGAACATTTCAATAAATTGTGACCTTTAGCTACAAACCTTTTTTGTATGAAAGTGCACCTGATGAGAAGTGGTGCTTCCGCTCCAGCGTGCCAGTTCACCACTGATCCTCAGAGCAGGAAGCAGCTCCACATCTAACATGACATCATCAAAAAGCGCCAGTGGGTCCCTTCAACACGCATCAGACACAGGTTCAGAATCACACAGCCAATATCCAGTGTTTGTCACTGAAGTTTCTACAGAATATTGACATGTACTATTGACTCTAAATTCAGGCAAATGATGTATTTCGTATTCATTTCCTGTAAAAAAGTGTGACTCTTATATATAATGGATTCTGAACAAGAAGGGTCAACTTATTTTGACTAGTTGTTGGCAGTTCATGAAAGTACACTCTTACCTGTAAACAAGTTACAGAATGAATAAATCTACAGACGTGGAGAGGAACCTACTCATTCTCTTTATGCTCTCCCTCGCTCCTGTCCTCCTCATTCTGCTCCTGCTTCGTACAGCACTCCTCTGACTCAGATGTGAAAGGTTGACTAGAACCCACAATCTCCAACCCATCCATCTCCTGAGAGAGAGATAGAGAGAGACCTTATTACCTACACACCAAGAACCATGACTCTTATGCAAAAATAACAAAAGTGATGCACACTATGCAATCATTACTGGGTTCTGATTAGTCAGAAGGTGTTGATTCGTTTTCTAGAACAGCAGCTCTGACAGTAGTGCAGTTGCAAATCACGGGTTTATATTAATGCACTTGTTCTAATATGTTATCGTTTCTATAGTAACAGCTCATTCACAGGGACGTGTACGACGGACGCTCCACAAAAACAGATGAAAAAACATGTATAATTGTTGATATGGTGAAAATTTTCTGTAAGAAGATGTTTCTTTAACATTAATGGAAGGAGTCTCCAGTGTCAGCGCTTTGTAACAGTCAGATGTAAAGCTGTAACTTTAGGTTTTCCGACATCTTCAGGACAGAGGAGTTTACGCTTTTGCGGTTTTTCGGTAACGTGACAAGCTGTGGTTTTTTTTTTTGTCATATTAACTTCAAGAGAGAGAGAGAGAGAGAAGAGAGGCTGGTGAAGGAAGGACTGTTTATAGCTGCTATAATGTAAGTGAGAACAGGAACTAACTCATTTTGCAGACGTTCTACAAACATTGAATGTAACTATTAGTGGGTAAGAAGTACAATACGTCATTCCTCCATAGGGCAATTCAAAAGATCTTTTTTCAGCCATTAAACCTCGTCTCATTTTTTCCTCTCTCTGCTCTCAAATGAGTGATCTGGTATTCTGTATGTTCTCTTCTTCTAACTCCTCCATCATGAAGACACACTGATCTCGTTCTATGTCAATTTCTGTATTTCAAAATCTCTTTTTCACTGTCAGGGTCTCTGTAAGTTTCAGTACAACAGGACAATGTGTAGCACATCTGTGCACAGAAACACCACGGATAGAGAGAATGAGAGAGAGAGAGAGAGATAGAGAGAGGGAGAGATAGAGAGAGAGGGAGAGACTCAGAGGACAGGAACAACAGAACAGAAGGCCATGCCAGGCTAATTGTACCATTACAGCATGTGTGTGTGTGTGTGTCTGTGTGTGTGTGTTTGCATGTGTGTATGTGATAATTGCTGGTAATTAGCACTAACAATGCCAGAAGCTGTGCGTGCTGGGTACATGGTGTGTGTGTGTGTGTGTGAGACATTTTTACCTGAGTAAGAACATTATTACAGTGACAGAGGAGTGGCCTCTGTGTCTGTCAGTAGGGTAAAGGAGGAGTGGCCTCTGTGTCTGTTAGTGCACTAAAGGAGGCGTGGCCTTTGTGTCTGTCAGTGCACTAAAGGAGGCGTAGTCTCTGTGTCTGTCAGTGCATTAAAGGAGGCGTGGTCTCTGTGTCTGTCAGTGCATTAAAGGAGGCGTGGTCTCTGTGTCTGTCAGTGCACTAAAGGAGTCGTGGCCTCTGTGTCTGTCAGTGCACTAAAGGAGGAGTGGCCTCTGTGTCTGTCAGTAGGGTAAAGGAGGAGTGGCCTCTTTGCCTATCAGTGCACTAAAGGAGGTGTGGCCTCTTTGCCTATCAGTGCACTAAAGGAGGCGGGGTCTCTGTGTCTGTCAGTGCATTAAAGGAGGCGTGGTCTCTGTGTCTGTCAGTGCACTAAAGGAGGTGTCGCCTCTGTGTCTGTCAGTGCACTAAAGGAGGCGGGGTCTCTGTGTCTGTCAGTGCACTAAAGGAGGCGGGGTCTCTGTGTCTGTCAGTGCACTAAAGGAGGAGTGGCCTCTCTGTCTGTCAGTGCACTAAAGGAGGCGGGGTCTCTGTGTCAGTGCACTAAAGGAGGCGTGGTCTCTGTGTCTGTCAGTAGGGTAAAGGAGGAGTGGCCTCTTTGCCTATCAGTGCACTAAAGGAGGTGTGGTCTCTGTGTCTGTCAGTGCACTAAAGGAGGCGTGGCCTTTGTGTCTGTCCGTGCACTAAAGGAGGCGTGGTCTCTGTGTCTGTCAGTGCATTAAAGGAGGCGTGGTCTCTGTGTCTGTCAGTGCACTAAAGGAGGTGTGGCCTTTGTGTCTGTCAGTGCACTAAAGGAGGCGTGGCCTCTGTGTCTGTCAGTGCACTAAAGGAGGAGTGGCCTCTGTGTCTGTCAGTGCACTAAAGGAGGAGTGGCCTCTCTGTCTGTCAGTACACTAAAGGAGGCGTGGTCTCTGTGTCTGTGCAGTAGAAGAGATGTGGTCTCTGTGTCTGTCAGTGCAAGATGTCTAAGAAACAGGCCCCGTTTTCTTTTTTTTTCCTTCCCTCCCCTTTGAAGGACAATCAGGACTTATATAAAGTTACATTTGATGGACTTAAAAAGGGAGAGGAAAAAAGAGAAGGAAAGAAAAGTGGAATATAGAAAAAATAGATTGAAAAAAGAAAGGTTTTTATATGCTTAGTTGTTGCAAAAACAAAGTAGAGAATTTTCATTTGTTGGAATAAATTGAAAAAAAAAAAAAAGCTCAGTGTCCTAAACGTTTGGACTGGCAGCGGATTGTTTACACATCAGACTGCTGATCATGTGACGTTTTAGAAGATACACAGCGCTAAGAGGAACATATTTAAATGAGCCATGTGGCTGTACACAGCTAATGAGTCATTAGATATTATGAGCATGAAGAATGAGCATCATGTGTGTGTGTGTGTGTGTGTCTTACAGGCTGATTGAAGTCGAGGTCGCTCAGTACATTTCTGAGTTCATTTTGGCGATGCTTCAGGTACTGACTGTGACTCCACTCTCTACTCACTGAGCGCTCAGACAGCACATTACCTACACACACACACACACACACACACACAAACAATACATAACAATACACAAAGCATTCATTGTATAAAACAGCAAGCCATGTACAATGACTGTGTGTGTGTGTGTGTGTGTGTGTACCTGACTCTATCCGTGTGCTATGAGGCTGTGTGATGTGTGTGATGGGTTTCACGTGTCCTCTTTCCTTCTGGGTCAGTGTGGCCGCGATTCCGCTCAGTTCATCGCCATATCGCTGGGGAACACTCCAGAACTCACTGCCCACACGGGCACCCTGACACAACACACACCAAACCAAGGAAGGAAGGAAGAAAGAAAGAAAGAAAGAAAGAAGATTAGAAAGACGAATTTTCTGCCACGTCAAAGTCATAGCAGAGATCCAGTGCACTCGTGAAATCCCGTGCACTGCTAATCTTGTCTAGTATCTAAATGATGTACTGAAAGGGTACAGAATACCCATAATGCACTTGGCATTTTGTAGGGAATGTTATATATGAGGAATTTATAGTCACATGTCCATGTTGTAGTGCAGGAAGTCCTTGGCTGATCAGTTCTCTCTGCTCCTGAGTTTCTCTGAATCTGTTTGACTGGTTCATCAGCAGATCCTCCACCGGCTTCTGCAACAAATCTGACACACAAAACATCAGCAGATCCTCCACCGGCTTCTGCAACAAATCTGACACACAAAACATCAGCAGATCCTCCACCGGCTTCTGCAACACATCTGACACATGAAACATCAGCAGATCCTCCACCGGCTTCTGCAACACATCTGACACATGAAACATCAGCAGATCCTCCACCAGCTTCTGCAACACATCTGACACACAAAACATCAGCAGATCCTCCACCGGCTTCTGCAACACATCTGACACATGAAACATCAGCAGATCCTCCACCGGCTTCTGCAACAAATCTGACACACGAAACATCAGCAGATCCTCCACCGGCTTCTGCAACAAATCTGACACACGAAACATCAGCAGATCCTCCACCGGCTTCTGCAACAAATCTGACACACAAAACATCAGCAGATCCTCCACCGGCTTCTGCAACAAATCTGACACACAAAACATCAGCAGATCCTCCACCGGCTTCTGCAACAAATCTGACACACAAAACATCAGCAGATCCTCCACCGGCTTCTGCAACAAATCTGACACACAAAACATCAGCAGATCCTCCATCAGCCGTCCTGCTACAGAGAACAGGACTAGCGCTCTCACAACATAGCACTCGTGCCTTGAATCCTCAGAATGCTTAATGCAGAGATGATGCAAACGACACGACCTTCACAAGTTTCCAAGCTCACACACACTCACTCTACACTGTTTCGTACTGACCTTAAATTTCATGACAACTACAGGAAGAACATTGGCGCTCCTCAAAGTCAAAACAGCCCTCACAGTGTGTTATTCCACGGAGTTTGTCCAGCTGCCGTGTGCACGACACGGCGAGCAAAGCCTCCACACGATGTGCGTTTTCTCCACAATTAAGGCATATTGTTCGTGGAAGCTATGAAGGATGCTGAGGTCTTTAGCGTTCCTAGCACAGCATCAGCCATTTTAAGATACTGTTCTGAATTCATGTCTTACTAGAACGTCTGTAATTTTATAGAATGTCTCAGACTGTTGTTGGGAAGTTTCTGTGGGGGTGGCGGGCAGGGTGGGTCCCAAACTGACATTTGGCATTTCTGTTTTCTTAAAATGTCTGACTTTCTAGTTTTAAAAAAATGAAAAAACCAAATTAGACATGAATTCTAGAGTTCTAGTGAGCAGAGACTGTGGTTTATTTCACACCGCATCAACCTAGCACACCAACTCATCTCCAAATGATTCATTCGACTGTGTGTGTGTGTTTGTGTGTGTGTGTGTGGAGATGTGTTATGTGAACATTTACACAGTTGTGTGAAGAGACAGTGCGTTCTGTAGCACACACACACACACACACACGGTAGAGGGATTACCCTTAGCGTAGGCTGTTGAGTAGGCTACATCTACGCTGAATCATCACTGTGTGTGTATGGCCAAACACTGAGCTCTCTGCAGTTCCTGCATCCTACAGCACCATAAACTGGATTTATGCAACCGAGGTGAAGAGGTCATTTTATATGTTTATATTTTTAGGTTTATTGAATCCCGTAGGCTGGCTCAGGCCGCAATTCCTGCCTGAGTTTTCATACAGCTCTCTGAGCTACTGAGCTGCAAGGAACATCACAATCACGACTCCAACACGGCGAGTTCTGGTTGAAAGCAGTAGGTTCTTCCACAGAAATGCATGTGGTTCTCTCACTGACTGCACTGTAAATGTGTGAAACTTTACTGACTCACTGGAGATGAAGCTCTGCTGCCTGCGTCTCTCTGCCATGTGATAACACCAGTGTTTAAGAGCGTGTCCTTGTTGGTCCCGCTCATAATGTAGGCGAGAGGTGGTCCTGTCTTCAGGCTTCTGTCCTCTAAAGTCAAAACGTTGTTGTTTCTTCGTATCAGGAATTCGCTTAATGAGCTGAGAGAAAGACGTAGTAACACAGTGGCAATTAAAGCTAACAAATTGCCAGGGTTAAGCTTTATCTTTGACTAAAATTAATCTAAACATTGATCAAAATTGTCTTTGTGTCTCACCTCCACCTCTCCTCTAGACTCCATCTCCTTCCTAAAGTCCTCCAGACTTCCCAGAATGCTGTGCGGCAGGACCATGCCCTGGGCATCAAAGCGTGGACCTCCTGGACCTAAGAAATGGTTGAATACACTGGTATTTTTAACTACTTGGCTATTTTTACATATATTACCTAATTAATGCAATTTAAAAAAAAAAAACATTTCTTTTGTGTTGAAAGCGCTTTAGTTCTTCCACATATTGATGTGATTTTTATATCTTTCATGCTTACCTGTATAATCCAGTGGCTGCAGGTCAGCATCCATTGGGAGGAGCTTCGCCATGGCAACCTTCACACCAGCACTGAGATCATCAGGAGGGCGGGTCTTACGGACCAGCACGCGGCTTGTGGCTCGGGGCTTTTGGGAGTCTTTTGGGGGCTGAGGGACTCGCAGCTGTGTGGCCCGAGACAATATAAAACTCTTACATGATAATAAATTCATCTTGAGTTTTTATTTCCTCATCCACTTGTTGTAAATAAATTAAACATTCACATGTGGATTTTTTTCCCCTTAAAATATGGAAATATTATGAAATTTCGGACAAACCACGAATTCCATTCTTCCATCCATAATATAGAGTAAGACACACAGTAAACTATCTGAAGCACTTCCTGACAGTGCTGATTATCAGCTGATCATAGTACAGAATTTTTGTTTAATCAGCTGATACCAACTGCTGGCCAATATATTTACTCAGAACTGCTTACAGGTCCAAACCAAACCATCACTTCACAAAGCAAATCACCGATAAGATCAAGTCTGTGTGCTATAAACCGGCCTTTTTCACAATTTTTGTATCTAATTCTCTCTCTCTTTCTCTCTCTCTCTATATATATAATCACACACGCACACTCTCTCTCTCTCTCTCTCTCTCTCTTTCTTTACCTTCTCTAGATGTTCAGGTCTGATGGCCAGGGCCGGGATGTCCTCTCCTTTCACAGTGGGACTCATCCCCTGTTCCTCATTAATAGAGCACTGACTTTCCTCCAACACCTTCCCTTGCTTCTTATCTGAGCCATAAGAAAGAGAAGAGAAGAGAAGAGAAGAGAAGAGAAGAGAAGAGAAGAGCATGCTTGTATAACGTTCTTTATATTGTAATACATTTTGTGCCATACACAAAAAAAAGCTCGTTTCTGACTGGTTGCCAGGTGTTCTTAAAATACATCCACAATCCGTACTTTTTCTTTCTGTTTCTTTTCTAGTTTCTCTTTTTCTCTTTTAATTCTGTTCTGAACAATGAAGGCCTGTCAGTTGAGGAGTCTCCTGACACCCTGATGAAGGCCAGACACTTAAACGTGGTGAAAGACACATTCAGAGACCAATTCGAATCAGTACGACTGTTTACCCGAGACGCTCAGGAGTCATGCGCCAGGTCTCTGAGCTGGTCACCGTTAGCCTTGGGAGATTGAGTCAAATGTAGAGAGATGAGGGTTGGACCTGTCGATTATTATTACATTACAACTATTATTATTTTGTCGCTACACCACAGCAGCGTTGTATTCTGCATTCTGATTGGTCAGAAAGTGTTGATTCATTCTCTATAACAGCAGCTCTGGCAGTAGTGCAGCTGCAAATCACAGGTTTATTATATTATATTATTGCGCTCGTTCTAATATGTTATCGTTTCTATAGTAACAGCTCATTCACAGGGACTCGCGATTAATGGATTAAAGATCATGTGTAATTGTCGATATGGTAAGGTTTTTTTTTTTTAAAGACA